>NC_056729.1:1302494916-1302677416 GCF_019279795.1 Protopterus annectens
TACATACTGAAACCTGCTGGAATGATAACAGCTAGTCATCCAATTATCTTTTCTTTATACCTAGCCATCATTTTTGGTGAAGGATGAATTTTACTCAAGACCTGTGACTTACCTGCATCCATCACATACATAGAAAGTTCCAGTATGTCTCTCTGCCATGTCCCTTAGGTATGTTTTACTCCAGATCATTCACTCCCACATGGACCATTGCCATGTCAAAATAATATTTGGAAAGATCTTGTGGCCCCTTGCAATGTCTATGCTCCTTGAACCTGAAAGACAGCCTGCTGTAACCCTATATTTGTCCACCACGGTTTGTGGGGAATCTGTAAACCTAGCAACTAAGTCACATGACAAAAAAATAGTCACTTATAAATACAGGTGTTTTACCACTGACATTTGAGCAAATGAAAGGATAGGTAAGAAAATATCTAATGAAGTCCAGCGAGTGAGAACACAGTATAAGAGTTTCTCTAAATGATGTAGAATCTTGTTTCTTATCTTTGCATAAAGCAAAGATTAAATAGGTATTAAAGATGATTTTTATGTAATGGGAAACAAAGTCATAGTCTCACTGCACAATACAGAAACCAAAGAGGGAAAGATAATAGAGAGGGATGATGCCAAGCAGAAATTTGGATCGCAGATTACAGACTCATTTCCCTGTCATGGACTGATTACAAAGTATAGACAAAGAAAAAGGGATAGTGGAGAGCTGAGTGTATGACCAGCTCTGGTAAAGTTTTTTGCTAAGTCTGAAACAGAAGCTGCAATTAAAGAAGTGATAATTAGTTGGACACATAAGATGTTACATGACAATAAAAATCAATCAGGAGAGGTTAGAAAAGACTGGGAAAAGTGGCTGGAAAAGCAGTGTTCAATGGCAAAATGGAAGGACATCTGTATGCTTCCCAGGTATGCTACAAAGTCCAAATATTTTAGGATTTTTGCTTGGATGTGTTTGGTTGTGCATTTTGTTATACCACAAGCAGACTTCAAAGAGTTTTTCCACAGGTACACAATGAATGCTGGTGGTATGAAGGGGAAAAAGAGAGGTAACTGGGAACAATTTTTTGGAATGTAATAAGTTGGTAGATTTAAAAAATTCCCTACAGAAATTCTATCAAAAATATTGGAGGATCAAAGGGTTGTAATTAAGGAAATTATTATTTTGATCTGGAGCAGAGGATCCAAAATATCTAGAGAAAGTGAGACCTTATTAAATGTAATGGTATTAGCTGCCAAAAAAAATTACTGGAAAATGGAAATCAAAAGCTAAAGCAGCTGTAACTGAAGTACTGAATGTTATAAATGAGATAAAGAAATGGAGTTGGTATCTTAAGAAAAAGGAAAGAGCAAGTTACAGAGAAATAAATGGAATTTGTGGGAATAATATATGCAGAATACTGTTCAGGTGGAGGAGTAAGATTTAAGGGGAAGGCAAGAATTTAGCAGTTTTTGCAATGTTGGATGAATAACTGTTAAAAAGAAAGAAAACATATGTATTCTATAATTAATGAAAATGTTAATATGGTCTGTTTTCTTTTCTAGTAATGTATATGTGCCTGTCATGAGTGAGAATTTAGTAACTGCGTCAAAACATTGCTGTCACAATTACATCAATGCTATTCCTACAACAGCCACATAAAAAGATTGGCAAAAAAACTTACAAGAGGCAGCAAGACCTGCATTCTAAAAAGTGATAAAACAATACCCAGTTAAACTATGTGTGAAGAATATTTGAAGTACCCTGTCTCTACATGTTGTCATTGGGAACATTATCATAGAGATCACAAGATCATAGACGTTGCAAGGCAACTGGACTTCAAGGCCATTTCTGCCTTGCGAATACTGCCCCTTAGGCCTTGCCTCCATTTTAAAGACGGTCCCGGCCTGTTATATCATGAGAAAATTTATGCTTACCCATGCATTTATCCATGTCCCTTTTAAAGGAAGACAGTTTGTCAAACTGCTTCATTTACAGAGGAAATGTATCTATATATGGGATGGGTGCTGTATGACAAATCTATCCCTTTGCTTTGTGTTATTTATTTGTTGCAGTTGATTATGATCTCTGGCACTAGCATTATTTGGACTGTTTGATTTTTGCAGGTCTCAGATTTCTTGAATAACTAGATTCCTCATGTTCCTATAAGCAAGGCACAAATTGCCCCTAATGAGTCTATGATTTGATATCAATGAATAAACTGGAATAAAACTAACTGTGCTATACCATTTTTTAGAAAAACATTTCTAGTTAAAATAAATGATTAATCAAAGTAAACACCAATAACATCCAACACCACACTGCAAGGAGACAAAAGACTTTAATAAAACAAAAAATGTTAAAAACAGAGGTTAGCGCTTTTGTAACATAGGGTTGCTTCTTCACACCATTCAAAGAATTCAACTAAGCACAATGATTATATAGTAAAAATAATTAGATAATTAACCAATCAAGAACAAGCAACAATTAAGACACAAATCTTAACTTAGCATAACTAATAATTCTAGCTGACCTCCCTAACCAATCATAATGAAAATATAGCATTTTGACCCATCAAAAAAATTAAAATAGAACTACCAATCAGAACACTCTAAGAACAGTTTTCTGACTCATCAAACCTATCTAAATTGAGCTACAAGTCTAGTGATAGTATAAATAATCAAGTGACCTAAATTAAAAAGCAACATGCTTATAAAAATGCATAGCATAGACATTTCAAAATGTTTGCAGCACTTGCCTGATATATTCACAAATCTATGTTAAAATTGTATATTAGATGACATGGAATCATTCTATAAATAACATCCCTAGCAAATATACCCAATGAGCAGCAACTAATGTAAATAGCAACCAATAAAAACAACTACCTTCCATTGCTGGGGCAGCATTCAGCATCCTATCAAAATATAGCATACTTCACCTATGGAAATGGGAGCTGCTCACAAACGTCCTATCAAAATGGGGTACTGGAAAACCATATATGAGTACCAGGTCACCCCATAAAAAGGCATGAGTTCTTAGTGGGTTACCCAGTTAATATATAAGTAAGCTACAGATAATAAATAACATAACAGGTGTTTCTCTGCATAAGATGAATTGTTGCTTACAGAAAAGGGAATAGTTCTACTCATGACCATAAAGGTAGACACTGAGCCAGAAAAGGACAACTCTACAGGTCTTTTATAGCTTGCTGGGCAGAGTACTCTAAGCAATGATGTATCCAAAACAAATATTCAGCTAGCTGTACCAGTCCTTTCTTCTCATAAAACACAAGGGCTGGCTATAAATGCCAATGGTTTCATCAGTCAGAAAAATGATCTTAGAGTGTTCTGATAGGTAGTTTTGTTTTAATAATGTTTTTAATTGGTCAAAATGCTATAGTTTCATAATGATTGGTTAGGGAGGTCAGGTAGAATTATTAGTTATGCTAAGTTACAATTTGTGTCTTAATTGTTGGTTGTTCTTTATTGGTTAATTATCTAATTATTTTTACTATATAATCAATAAGCTTGGTTGTATTCTTTGACTGGTCTGAAGAAGCCACCCTGTGTGGTGAAAGCGCTTACCTCTGTTTTTAACTTTTTTTATTTTATTAAAGTTTTTCGTCTCCTCTCAGTATTGTGTTGGATGTTATTGGTGTTGTTGTACATGACCAGGTTGCTTTTGGAGTGTTATTTTTCCCCTTGCATTCATTGGATTATTCAAAGTAGATGAATGTGAACCCTACAAGAATTATAATTTTAGGTACAAGTGATAAAAACTTACAGATAAGTTTTGGTATTCATTGAATTCCATAACTTATTACATTTGATGATGCGTCATCCTTTAGAAGTGCGGAATTCTTTAAATATATGAGAAGGAATAGGTTTATTTACAACACTTCTATTCTTTTTTTTTTTTTTTTTTCTTGTCCTTCCTCAAATTAATTAGCTTGCTGGACAGAGTACTCTAAGCAATGATGTATCCAAAACAAATATTCAGCTAGCTGTACCAGTCTTTTCTTCTCATGAAACACAAGGGCTGGCTATAAATGCTTGAAAACCAGTTGTATATCTTTGACAGCATAGTACCTGTAGCATTTCTAGAAAAGTTGGATGGCAGTCGAATGAAGCTGATTTTAATGAAAAAACAAAAAGTGATTGTAGTATGACTGTTCAAAGGGAAACGCAATTTGGTTTTGGGATGAAATGCAATTTTGAAATAGAATTTTAACGATTTTAATATTTTCACATTATATCATTCTGATCTATAGTAAAGCTGTAGAAATGTAACATTGTGCACTGTAAATATATTGTAACCCCCTTCAGATGTCCAGGAGGGTTGTGGGTGCCATTCATGGTAAGAATGTGTTCTGTTTCACATGAATAGGTAGCCTATTCCAACGACGCGTCAGTCGCTGGGAGATAAATCTATCTCTCCAGCATGTCTTATTAAGTAACAGGCCATATTTAGGTCCCTGAAATGGTAGCTCTAGTCTCATTTGATTTATGGATGTGTAGTGCAGCAAGTTCATTAGGCTTGGTCTGACATCGCTCTGTAAGCCAGGCATAAGTCTCCCCTAAGAAGTCTATACAATACAGACTATAGTGACAGGGTCTGTGTATGGCATGTGCTGGAGTCCCTTGATTTTCTTAGTTAGAAACCTCTGAGGTCACTCCAGTTGCTGCAGGTGCTTTGTATGGCACATGCCAAACAGGGTGTTGTACTCAATTATGGGTTGGATTAGTGGCAAGTACAAAGGGGTTATAACCTCTTTTTCTCTCGAGGTGATGCCTTCACTAATCAAGTGTGCTCAGTAGAAAGCCTTCCTTAATACAATAGACATATGGTGATGAAAGTTAAAGTCAGTCAACTTGTGATCCAAGGTCCCTTACCAATTTGTGGGTATTGTTGTAGATTTGATAGTGTGAAGGGATATTGCTTGTGCCAAAGGGAATGACGATGCATTTCTTTGCATTAAGTTTGAGACCATGACTAAGGCACCAGTCGTGAGTTAGCATAAGACCCTCCTGAAGTATACTGACATCATTTGAGTATTCAATAATTCCACCTAGTTTGCAGTCGTCTACGAACTTGGTCAGCCACAACCCCTAAGTTTTGACCTGAACTTCTGAGAAGTATATACCAAACAAATTATAGAGTGTTTCCCTTTTAGAAGCCAGATAAAAGTTTCATACTGCAAATTTCAGACCCACTGTTTTGTGTGTTATTATATTCTTCCAGAAGGTCATGCTATGAAAATGATAAATTTTCTTGTTAGTCAGATAAGCCCAGTAGACACAAGTGTCCTTTTCAGCGGGGGGGGGGGGGGCATGGAAGCATTGTCTACTTAAGAGGCCTGCTCAAAGTCACAGAGTTGGCAAATGGGGGTGAAAGAATCAAACCTTGGATTGCAGGAATCAGCTCATTAGTAGGTTATAACCTCAATTTTCTGGGCTAGCTACCAGACCTCAAAGTCTTTCAAAATATCTGTACTGCAAAATGCAATAACAAGTGCACTTCATTGATATACTTATGCTCGCATGTATACATTTTAAGGTCAGAATATTTACTGATGCTTTAATTACTGCCATGATTTAAGAATTATTTGTGGCGTGCTGTTAAATAAAAACAGATGATGTCTTACTTTTTGTGATGAACATCCACAAACTCTGAATAATTTGGTCATCCTGCTGATATTATGTTTAATAATGCAAAAGTACATAATGTGATATTAAGGAGGCTGGTATTGTTTAGGTTTCTCCAGCCAACTGTTTACATGCATATCTCGTCTTTAAATATGGATCAAAGGCCTTTGTGTCACTGAAAAAAATATGATAGCAGCTATGGTACAAATATACAAACTGTTTTTGCTTTTGCACAGTAATACTTTTATTTTTTGAGCAATAATTATTTATTATATTCTTCAAAATATTGGGAGCATTGCATCCCAGGTTGTAGTATGCCACTAATTTAAGATAACTAAGACATATATGAAACAGTCTTACCTATTCCAATGGTCCTCTAGGATTGGCCATTGAATCAAAATACATTGCAGTATATGTTAGAGTGTGAAAGATGTACTTTTCCTAAATACAATTATTATTTATAATAATTCATTGTGAAAAACTGCAACTGCAATTACTTAAGATTAAGAACAATACTCCATCTAGGCTTCACTCTGCTTTCACTGGCTCATAAACAGAGAGCAAAATCAATAAGGCAGCACATTTTAATTAAAATAGGTTTAGCACTCTATGATTGCTTGAATAAATCCATTGGATTCAAATTGAATTTTTTGCAGTGTTTTCTACCTGGATGGCAGTCAAATGGAGCCAATTTAAATAAAAAAAACTGAAAAGGTACTGCAGTGCAATTGTTTAAGAGGAAATACAATTTAGTTTTTGGATTAAATATGATTTTGAAATGGAATTTTAATTATTTTAATGCCATCACATTTATATCCTTCTTTTTGTTGTTGTTCAGATCATATTAACTTGTCATGTTTCACTCTTAGGACCTGTAAATTCAAGTAAAGATGGACATATTTTCAGAATTATATGTTGCTTTTTCAATGCTCCCTAAGCAAATGTCACAAATGTTTACTTCATAGCTGTCTGGAATCAAAACAATAAATAACATATCTGTGTTCAGCAGAGAATACTGCAAAATTAACTTAGCAGTGAAATATACTGCGGGGCCTGCTCACAAAATTAACAAACTGTTGTCTGATGCAGGAAATGTAATTATTTAGAAAAAATACAGGGTGAAGGGGTAATCCATTCTTACATAATGAGCTCTTTTACAACAGCTGAAAGAAAGGCAGCAGTAGAGCTTAGTGAATCATCAGTTAATATAAGAAACTGGATGATTTCCTAACGTTGTAACAAGCTGAGGCATAAAAAAGTCATATAGAAAGAATACTTTTGGCCATACTATCATCATACAGATAACGTTTTATTTTCTAAATCAGACTTTGAAGCAAAACCTGACAGGCAACACAAATATAAGGTTTTCAGAGATATATCAGCTAAAGAAAAATGGAGAACTATGTTTTACTGACACTTTCTTGTGTTGATTTGCATCCATTTTTTATTATTTTTTCAGATCTTTCTCTTCTCATCTCAAAAACATTTCCCTCATCAAATGCATAATTTTTCTTGCAGACTTCCAATATTAGTGCATTCTTTGTTTTCTTCTAGACTGGGCTACTGCAATGCATTATATCTAAGTCTCCAGGACTATGAGCCTGACTGACTGAAGCTTGTTCAGAACTCTGTAGACACATTACTTATAGAAGCGATCAAGATATTATCACATTACACCAGCTCTGTGGGAGCTTCATTGGCTTCAGGCTAAACTAGTACCACCTAGTCCTGTGCTGTGTTCAGCCACTCACATCTACTGACTTTGCTGGATTCATGGCTTAAGGCTTCTGGCTTACCTGATTTTGTTTTTCAAGGTCCAGACGTCTACAGCATGTTATCTAGGGAGTTCCACACCTATACAGCATGTTATTTTGGGAGGTCCACACCTCTACAGTGTGTTATCTAGGGAATGGCTTATAGATCACCAAAAATAATGCTGAATTCCATCCACTGGATGGTCAGGCTGTTCGCAGCAAGGTTGAAGAAATTATGATCTTATTTATTTTTATTTGCAGTTTGTTGACCGGGAAAGTCCAATGGGCCAAGATGAGCCCTTTTTCAATGGAGGCCCAGGGAGAAAAGCTCCACAGTAAAAGTATGTTACCGGCAATGTGTGAAAAGCAGGTATTTTATACAATGCCTAGTTAATGTATACAATGTATGAAATATCTGTGTTGTTACATACTTTTCCAAGGCATTGCATAAAATACCTAGGCATTATAAAAAATGGCAAGTGCTATTTTGGGCAAAGTGTCAAATGTGTACATTGGAAATGTCTTTAAAAACAAAATGTATGAAAATGAAAGAAGGAATACAAAATAAACTAGAGGATATTCTTACTGGGAGAACAAGAGAATCAGAACTGTCATGATTTCCTGGTTGCAACAAGGAAGGCTAGAATGGCATTTTGAATTACTTAATTTTATTTTTTACACAGAGGCATTTCATATTTTGGCAGTTGTTCTTGCACATACACCTCACAAATCCTTGGCCGCTTCCTGAGCGGAAGCAGCAGATCGAACAGGTATTTTATGGTCAGAAACGTTTTCAGCCCTGAGTAAGTCCTTTGGACAAACAGTGAATTGTGAGCTTGCATAGAGATGGTTCAAAATTCCTTGTGCCATTCCAACTCAGTAAAAGCCGTCTTCTGTCACATTCATAACAACTGCCAACAAATTGTGCGAGTCACCGCGTTCCTTGTCGACATCAGGGATAGGAACTCACACAATGTCCCCCAAAGATGCAGGAGGGAATTTTTTTCATTTTCATTTTTTGGCCTGTACTTCCAGATTTTATTTCAGTTGTCTCTTACCTTTGACAGCGTTCTCAATATTGAAGCAAATAGTGGACAAAATATTAACCCCATAATCTTCCATTTCCTCACCACCATCATCTTTATTAGCATGCCCACAAATTGCAGGAATGTTTCGGCCACACTCTGTGCATGTATGGGCACTGCAGCTTTCCTTTAAGCAGACACAACATGTGGCAGAAAAGGAAGGCTCTTCACTATCCATGTCTTCACTGCCACTTTGGTTTCCTTCATCGTGGATTGCATTCTCATCTGTACTTTGTGCAATAGCCTCCGTCTCTTCCATCAGATAATCTGTTCCTTCCAGCTGTATTGTTTGTGCACTTTCTATTATTTTCTCCAGTTCTTCTTCTTTCTGTACACCTTGTAAAACATCTTGGGGTAGGGAAGACACTGTGAGATCCACTTTAGCTTTGCAGCCATAGAGAGTTTCATATGGTGTTCTCTGAAAAAAAACATGGGCTTTCTTTGTTTTTTGACACCTTTTTGTTTCTTCTGGCATGGCTCACAAAGGTGAATATACAGTTCAATATCATGACGAGTAAAGTTCTTGTACTTGGGTGAAAGTTCTTTCAACATTCTGTCCCATCCTCCATGGCCAATGGACAAATGAGCATCATGAAGTACGTCAAATAACTGATGTAAAACTGGATAGCACTGATGTCTTCTTTAACAGGATAAATAAGCTTACTTTTGTTCTCTATCACCATCGCATTGTAGCATTTCAGCAGCCAGTAGTCCCCTGGTTCCTTCTTAGTAGTAGTTTTAGCCTTTTTTACATCATTCACAAAGTTTTCATAAGTGGCTTCTGTTACAAAAACACAGTTTTTAGCAGTGCTGGCTCGCACTCGAGACAGTTCTTTGTAGAACCGTTCTCGCATGTCAGCATGTTGCGATTGTTGCCCATACACTACACTCTCTTCTCCCATCTTCACCCAACACAGTATGGCCCAGTCTATGTGGCGGCACAGAAAGCACACATGCTTCCACACAGCACATGTGCTTCCATACAGGTGGACAAAGACCCAGGCAACACTGGCAGAAGTAGTCTGGCAGGAATAAGCTTTTTTTATACTCTGCTGGTTTGCATTTTTGCATTGTACAGAATGCCTAGGAAATTCATGAAATACAATGTATTTCATACATTGACGTCCCATTTTGGCATTGTATACATTGCCTAGGCACTGTATAGAATACTGCTTTTCACACATTGCCGGTAACATATACAATAATCAAACAAGAAATATTGCCAGGAGATAAACCAGTGACACATCCAGAGACTAGGGGTACAAATGTCTACAATAAGTATTATAACAGTGAATACAATAAGTATAAACACAAAGTCATTAGTAGTTAGAATATAATGGTATACATTGTATAACTGTTGAATTACACAAGCAATTAAAAATGTGTAAAGAGCTGAAGGTATGATATGTCTATGCAAGATTAGTTTGAGGGGGGATTAGGAGGGGTGGGAGCAGGAGCATTCCCAGTTAGAGAAGAGATAGGGATGGAGCAAAGACTTGAAGGAGGAATGATTTTTTGTAGTATGGATATGGGGAGGAAGTAGGTTCCATTTTTGAGCAAGGGAGAAGGATAGGAGAAGTTGTCCTGGGCTGCATTTAGGTTTGTGTACTTCAAGGAGGTTTTGGTTGTTAGATCTGAGAGTTTGATCATGAAGGTATACAGTGAGGATGGAGGAGAGGGAGGGGCATTGTGATGGTTTGAAAATAAGAGTATGGGTAGTAGTCAGTTGAAGACAGCAGAGATACTTGGGGAGTTCCAGCCAGTTCAAGGAGTGTAAGGAGTCACAGTGTTGGGCTGAGGATTTAGAGCTGGTGGCAAACTTGGCGATTTTGTTGTAACAGAATGCCAGATTACTTTTGAGGGTGGCTTGTAGATTGGTAAGGAGGGGAGTGCCATACATGAGAGAGGGAAGGAGGTATGTGGTGCAGATGGTATGTTTAGTTGCAGAAGAGAGGAAGCAATTGTGTTGGTAGAGCATTCCTAGTTTCTGGTGGGCGTTTTTTGATATTGGTTTGGAGGTGAATCAAATTTCAATCGGTCATCAATGATGACACCTAGAAGTTTAGTTTGAGAAACTATTTTGATGGGGGTTTTGTTTCTGCTTACTATGAGGAAGACATTTGTGTCTATTTTGGAATTCTTAGTAGGGGTAAAAATCATAAGTTTGGTTTTGAATGTGTTAATAGCTAAGTGATTATTGTGCATCCAGGTTTCAGTACTGTTAAAGGCAGTTTGTGTTATATGCCAGAGTTAGGGAGGGATTCTGCAGAGCAGATGATGGTTTAGTCATCTGCATATTGTACAAGTTTGGCATTAGGTATGCAGAGATGGAAGTTATTTATGAAGATATTAAACAGAAGAGGGCCCAAGACAGATCCTTGGGGAACACCAGTCAGTGAGTTAAGGTAGGACGAGGTGCAGTTATTCTATTTGACAGCTTGCAGTCTATCTTAGGGATAACTGGAAAACCAATTTAATGAGGAGGGAGAGAGATTATATTGGAAGAGCTTAGAAAGAAGACGGTTAAAGGATATTGTATCAAAGGCCTTAGAAAAGTGTAATGGAGTGGCAGATACAATATGTCCAAAGTGACAGGGATGGTTAATATTGTCGAGAAAGGATATTAGGGCTGTGGTAGTGCTATGTCCAGGTCTGAATCTGTGTTGTGTAGGGGTAAGCAGGTGGCTGTCTAGAAGGTAGGGTAGGAGATGAAGGTGAATAAATTTTTCAAGAAGTTTTGAAATAAGAGAGAGGATGGCTATAAGGCAGAAGTCTGGGATGTCAGTATTGTTGCATCCTTTGTGCAAAGGAATTATGAAGGCTTTTTTCCAGAGGAGGGGTACATAGGTTGTTTTGAAGCTTGTAGTAGTAAGATTTACAGTCAAAAGTAATACTTTTTTTTACTCTATTATGAAGTTGTTTGTATTCATTGAGAGAGTTGGGTGTTTTTTGTTTTTGGTAGAGTTTCCAAGATTTATCTCGGGTGTGCGTGAGGGTTAGTGTTTCTTTGGAGAGCCAAGGGCCAGTAGTGGATTTTATTCATTTTGTTTACAATTGTAAACAATCATAAACCCTCAAATATCCATCCACAAACAGTTTATTCACAATTGAAAAGCCAAAATGGATGCAGGTCTGCATAAACTGCATGCTTTGACTCTGTAGTAATTTTTAAGAGGTGAAGTGAGCAATTTGAGTATCTCCTGAATTTAGTGGACATGCCTCCTTTAAGAAAGCTCTGATAGAAGCAGGTAGTGAGAATGGGTCCTTTTCTGTGGATGATACTACTATGGCAACTGAAGAGTTTTGAGATGGTAAGGATATTGGAATGGATAACATCCAGCTAGAAATGTAGATGGTGCTTGATACTGGTAAGATGTCATGGTTAATATTAGCACATTATTTTAGTGTTGCGTATATAAACAGGGCCTTACTTCTGGACTTCAAAACTGGGATTGAAGCCCCATTTTCTAGATAAACTGGGGACTGAAGTATACTTTTCCAGTTATAGAGTGATTAAGTTCAACAGACTTTCTAAGTAGATTGTTCCAGGGTGCCATAAAGGAAACTCTCTCCAATAGCTGAGTCACTGATTCAGAAAGAGCAAAACAGATTCCATCTTGGCTTTGCAATTGTGGAAAAACTGTTTGTGGATGGATATTTGAGGGTTTACGATTATTTACAAACATGCTATGCATGGATTTTGCAGACCTGGAAAAGGTAGGTGAATGTGTATTCCAGAATATCGTGTAGGTGCTGTCAAACAATTAAATGTCCCAAAACAGCTGCTGCTGCTGTCACTGCTGCTGCTGCCTGCCATTCATGCCCTGCATTTGTACAACAGGAGTTATGCCTGCCTCCTCAATATTGTGTCAGTTATGGTCAGGATGGATGCAGGTCTGCATAAACTGCATACCTTGACTCATCTTCAGTTCATAATTTTAAAGGGCATCATATCAAGACACATGCAGGGTTCGGAGACTTGTCAACTGGAGGTCTGAGTTGCATCTTGGATCTTTGCAGATGCTGTTCTCTTACTCTCAACAGATGATAGGATAGCTGGTACCGCCAAAAGTAAGATTTAAGTACTTTTTGGACTTTTAAGAATTAAGGAGAGAATGTGGCTGTGAAGTTGACGTGTAAAAGAAAGCATATGTGGCAATACTAAAGGCATTTTACCAGATTATGGTAGTGAAGCAAGAATTAAGTCATGGGGCAAAGCTCTTAGTTTGTAAGAAAATGTATGTCTCCATATGGTTTTAAACTTTGAGTACTGCATAAATGGGTGAGGTCATAGAGGTCATAGATGTTAAGTGGAGGAAAGGAGTTTCCCTTTTGGGGTTGCTGAAGTTAATCATTACAAGATAATAAAAAACGAAACAATCCTATAGGACAGCAGAGTAGAGGTACTTGTCTTCCAGGATGTGAGGAACCATCCCTCTCAACCTCTTAGTGTAAGATATCTGGACAAAGTGAAATATGATGGGAGGATAAAGGTCCCAAAATAGGAACATTTTTTTTTAATTTCTCTTATAAACCTAGAAAGTTGTTGGAGTGCATGTTTTGCATTAGCATGCATTTTCTTGTGGATTTGAAGTCTCAAACCCAAATGTACATCATTATTTTTTGGTCTTAATCCTTAATGCCTTTTCAGAAAAAAAACATAAATTTTATAAGGACCAGGTTAAAAATATGAGGCAAAATCTGGTCAGTTGAGAGGTATGAGAGGAACTTGTTGAGGTGGTATGGATAGCTAATGATAAATCCCCTTGGCACTGCCATTAGGATGTTTAACAGACAAGGACAACTCATAGAAGGCTCAAGGGCAGATCCATCACACTGGAGAAATTATAACACTTAAAATGCCTGGGAACAGCAGGGAAACATGTGAGATAAGCAAGAGGCTATTATTTTGGAAAGGGAAGTCTGGTCTCCATGCTCAGTTTGCTACCACAGTCACCATCATTGATTCAAGTGGTTTGAAAATTGATTAATAACTAATTAAGCTATTTTATTACATATCAGAATTTTTATCATTCGGACCTATGTCAACCACCTGATGCACAAGCAATTACAACTTTCATATTCATTCTTATTCTCTGGCAGGTATGGAAGTTGTAGAGTGGCTACATAGTCTTATATCTTGGGATATGCACTCTAATATCAAAAAGAAAATCTAAAGGTATCACTGGTCAATGCTAGGAGCCTAAATAAAAAACTCCACTCCCTGGAAGCTCTCTTTACCCGAGAGAATGTTGATGTCTGTGTGGTCTCCGAGACATGGTTTAAAGCCATGGACAGCACACCAAGAGTGCATGGTAATAATGCCTTCCACACATTTAGACCAGCTACGTCAGGGACTAAAGGTGGAGGTGTCTCTATTTACATCAAGCATAAATATACTTCAAGGCTGGTCAAACAAGGCAATGCACTTGAGCTGCTCCATGTCAAATCACCATAGGCAAAATCCAATACCACTTCCTTGCAAGCTATACATTCCCCTCACTGACCCAGGAAACCCATACCATGTATTTAAACTTATTGGAAGCTCTCACCATCCAACCCAATGCCATATTCATGGGTGATTTAATTACCCCACTATTAACTGGGAGTCCTATATGACATCAAATGTACATGCACAGAAATTCCTGGATTTTGTAAACGCAAACTCCCTGGACCAGATAGTCAATACACCAACCAGGGGTACAATGATACTGGATCTGGTCCTCACTAATATGGGAGAGTGCTGCACACCCCCTACTGTGATGCATTCCCTGGTAATGTCAGATCTCAAAATGGTCTCCTTTGAAGTAAAAATAAAACCTGGACCCCAAGCTAAACTGGGAATATTCAGGAACTATTCTAAGGCTAACCTCCTGCTATTAAGTGAGAACCTTTCAAAATTTCAAGCCCCTATAAACCCTGAGAATACTTCTGAGTATGCAGAACTGTTCACAGAAACCCTGTGCAAGCATGTTAGCTGCATAGAGGCAGCTGTACCCACTAGGAAGAATTACAGAACTAACTAAAAAAACAAACAACCCTGGTGGAATCACAAAATCAGTCAGATGTATAACAGGAGGAAGAAAATCATGGCAAAAATTAGGAGGTGCAGCACCCAGCAGAATAAAAGCACTCTCATCAAACTAAACAAACAACTCAGAGGACAAATAAAGTCTGCCAAAGCCATATTTGAGGTAAGTTTGACCTCCCAGGCCAAGGACAACCATAAAGCATTATAGGTTCATAGGTTCATAGGTAAGTACTAGGCTATCTGGCCGAGGGCATCTGTAAGGCTAGCCAGAATGTGTTGGCTTTCTCCGCCCCCTTAGATTAGTTCCCTGTGCCTCTGTCCAGCAGAGCCATTAGTTTCCTGTGCCTCTGTCCAGCAGAGCCACTGCAGTGATCCCGGGGTAAATTTTCTGTTTCCCATCCACTTGTCAAGGTTTCTCTTGAAGTGTGTTTTTGAGGGGCTCTGCCTAATGTAGATTGGAATCCTGTTCCAAAGCATGGGGAGTCTCTGGGACAGGAATCTATCCCTCCAGCAAGTCCTATTTATCGTTATGGTGATGTTTAGATTCCTAGAGCGTGTGGCTCTCAGGGATTTGTTTTTTTTTAGGTGGAGCATGTCTATCAATTCTGGGTTGGACATGGCCTTGTCTGTCAGGCAGAGATCACCTCTGAGTAGGCGGTATTCAACCAAGTACAGCTGGGGTTTCTTCAGTCGGGCTGCATAGAGCATATGTTTGAGGCCAGTAATTCTCTTGGTGAGGTACTTCTGTGGTCTTTCCAGCTGTTGCAGGTGTCTTGTAAGGTACATCCCAAATGGGGCATTGTACTCTATGATGGGTCTGATGAGTGATGAATAGAGGGGCACAATAGCCTCTTTTGTTCTAGATGTGAACCCTTTTGTAATTAGGTGGGCCACATAGAAGGATTTTCTAACCACCTTGGCAATATGATCAAAGGAGAGATTGCTATCTACTTGGGTCCCCAGATCCCTTATTTCATTTTCTGTATTTAGGGGACTACCATGTATGTGCTAGTTCGTGGGTACTTTGTTTTTTTCCAAAGGGGATGACTATGTACTTTTTGGCATTTAGCTTGAGGCCATGATTTTGACACCAGGTATCTGTCTCAGTGAGACCCTTCTGGAGGATGTCTGTATCAGCTGGAGAGTCAGTTATGGCCCCCAGTTTGCGGTCGTCTGTGAACTTGGCCAGCCATAGTCCTCCTGTGCTTGCTTGTACCTCTGAGAAGTATATACCAAACAGGAGGGGTCCCAGGATTGAGCCCTGGGGGATGCCACTTGTAACCGGTTTAAAGTCGGACCTAGAGCCTGCAACTCTCACCGTGTTGGTTCTATCCATGAGCCACCTGGCAACCCATCTGATAACATAGGGGTTTATATTCAGGCTGGTGAGCTTGTCTATAATAGCAGAATGGGGAATGGTGTTGAAAGCCTTTGCAAGGACTAGGTAGGCTTTGTGGACCTCCTTTCCCTCATCTAAAGCCTTGGTAACTGTCTCAAAGAAGTCCACCAGGTTTAGGGGGCATGATCTGCCCTTAACAAAGCCAAACTGTGTAGGGTCCAGTGTTTGGAGGTTCACAATGTCTCTGTTAATGAGTTCCATGATGATGCACTCCATAGCCTTGCAGACCAGGCTAGTCAGGCTTATAGGGCGATAGTTCCCCAGGTCTATTGTGGCTCCACCTTTGTGGAACGGGATAACTGTTGCTGTGCACCACTCTATGGGTACGTAGCCTATAGAGAGGCTGAGTTTGAACAGTGTGTTTAGGTGAGGGGTTAGTTCATTTTGGAGTTCATGTAAGACAGAGTCTTAGACACCATCTGGTCCCATTGAAGCTGTGTTTTTGGCTTTGGATAGGGCTGTTTTAACCTGTGTGTCATCTTTAGCTATGTCCGCAACCTCAAAGGCAATACACAATTGTGCGCAGAGCTCATTGTAAATGGAGCCACCTATACTGAGCCAGAAGATATAGAAAACCTCCTGGCTGATAAATTAAGCTCCAGCTTTATTCCACTCTCCCCTTCAACCTTCTGTCAGGAAATATCATCAAATATAACTCCCCCTACTATCACTAGGGAACAGGTCCTTAATCTTCTCTCAAAGACAAAGAACACTGCATCAATGGGCCCAGACAATATCCCAGGATGCCTTCTAAATAGCATGAAACATGACCTATCAGGGCCTCTGGAATTACTATTTAACTGTAACCTCCAAACAGGCTTCATGCGTCATGAATGAAAAAAGGCAACAGTGATCCCTCTGCACAAAGTTGGGCCATCTACAGACCCTGGAAACTACAGACCAATAGGTCTCATTAGTCTTATATTTAAAGTCATGGAAAGAATTATCATGGAGATGATCAACAGAGACTGGACCCAACCCAGTTTGGTTTCGTCAAGGGCAGATCATGCCTACTCAACCTGGTGGACTTCTTTGAGAATGTCACCAAAGCAACAGATGAGGGCAAAATCTTTCACATTGCCTAGCTTGACCTGGCCAAGGCATTTGACACAATTCTCCACTTGGGCATTATTGACAAACTCAAGAGGTTAGGTACAAACCCATATTTCAACTGGTGGATAGCCAAATGGCTCACAGACAGGACCTAGGAAGTTAGAACTGGGGATTCCACTGCTACAAAGAGGCCAATCACAAGTGGAGTCCCTCAGGAATCAGTCCTTGGACTGCTCCTTTTTGGCATTTTCTTCTCAGAAGTCAAGGCCAATGTCAGTAGTCTCTGGCTGACTAAATTTGCAGATGATTGCAAATTAGGAGCTGTCATTGAATCTCACACTGACACAAATGTTCTCCAGGAGGGGCTGACACAGACAAATAACTGGTGTCAGAGTCATGGACTAAAACTAAATGCCAAAAAATGCATAATAGTATCCTTTGGGAGGTCATCCATCCCTGACAACACACCTCTTAGAGTTGAACGAGTAGTCAGGGATTTAGAGACACACATAGACAGTAATCTAGCCTTTGATCATCACGTGTCTATAGTGGTCAGGAAATCATTCTATATTGCACCACTTATAAACAAAGGTATGGCATCTAAGTCCAAGGAAGTCATTGTTCCACTGTATTTGGCATTCATCAGACCTATTATTGAGTACAATACCACCTTTGGTATGTATCTAACCAGGCATATCCAACAACTGGAATGTCCACAGAGGTTCCTCACTAAAAGAATACTGGGTGTAAGTAATATGTCCTGTGCTGACCACCTCAAGGCCCTATCCCTGTATTGTCACCTACAGGCATTTCAAGCAAGATCTATGCCTGGCATACAGAGCATTGTCAGATCACACTCTGATGGACATCCTGCATATCCACAAAGCAAACAGCACCAGAATTGCCTGTTCTAAAGACTTAATCCTTGTCTGTGATATAAATAGGACCTGCCCGAGAGACAGGTATGTATCCCAGAGATTACCCTGTCTATGGAACAGGCTCCCCATCCATGTGAAGCAGACTTCCTCCCTAACCCAATTCAAGTGCAACTTGGACAGCTGGATGGGAATCCGTAAATTCACCCCTGGTTTGGCACCTATGTTTCTAATGCAAACAGGTAACCTGTAAATAGTTCATCTCCCACGCCCATGCTTGCACTTATCAAGGATATCAAAACATGTCAGAGATTCAGGATGCATGGCTAGGCTTAAAAAGCCCTTTGTGGTCATTACCCTAGTAAACACCTATGAGCTTATGAACCTATGAACCTAATATATGTCAGTGTCAGTTGCCCATTAGATGGCTGTACAGTAACACTACCTGTAATGGTTGGCTTGGACTTTCTTCTAAAACAACATCTGAAATGAGATCTCAAGCCCTTTCCCCATTGGTAGGGTGTCTTTAACAGCCTTTCATTCTACATGAGATACACCACTGCTGTGAGTTTTCAAACATACTCATTACTCTCTAGTGAAGGTCAGCCAGCCAGGACTGAATGATAAAATACCTGTTGGCAGATCAATGGCTTAATTTCTGACACTCACAATTCCATATACTGGCAGACAATCTGCTACTGCACGCATGGTCAACCCAGTAACAGGCAGATACATTGGCACCTTGATACATCATGCTACCTAGCAAGTAAAGCAGCTAGTGTCTGAGCTCTGAACCTTACTTAGAGCTCTCCAAGCGTTCTCTAAAGACTTCTTTATTTCATAAAGCAGTTTTTTACTTCTTTGATGTTTTTCCATTTAACATTTTTTCTAGATTTTAGTCTACTGAGCATTATCATCATGTTTTATTTCTTGATACACTAACAGTAATCTTGATGTTTGTTTTTCCAGATTGTACTTAATTTTAATTGTTTAAAGAGTAGATTGAGGCGTTATAAACAAACTGAAATGAACAGAACAAAACATTTTATAGCAATAAACTGCAGTTTAAAACATCTATTTAAAACAGTAAAGATCACATACTAAAATTCAGCAGAAACCTTATTTATCTTCAAGTAGTACATCTGTTGAAAAGGCCTTGAAGTCTTGACATATTTCTCTGATCAGTCAGTAGTTAGGTGCAACAATGCATATTCATTCAATCATTCTCAAATAACATTCTTAATCCAGTTAAGAGATATAAAAGACCCTGAAGCTATCACTGATATTTCTGGGCATATTTATTTATTTATTTATTTTTTTATTTAATTAATTAATTCATAGATTCATAGGTTCATACTAGACTATTTGCCCTAGGGCATTTACAAGCCTAGCCAGAGTGTGTTTGGCTTTCGCCACCCATTTTAAATTAATTTTGCTATGCCCTTTTTCGAGGTTAGTATACTGTGCCTCTGTCTAGCAGTGACATAGAAGTGATACCCAGGGTAAACCTACTATCTCCCATCCACTCATCAAGATTCCTCTTGAAGAGAGTCAATGAGGGGCTCTGCCTAACCTGGACTGGGATTTTATTCCAGAGTGAAGGGAGCCTCTGGGTTATGAATCTGTCCCTCCAGCATGTCCTATTTATTTCAGTGCTGAGGTTCAAGTCTCTCGAGCACATAGCTCGATGAGATTTGGATTTTCTGAGGTGCAGCATGTCCATTAATTCCGGGTTGGACATTGCTTTATACGTCAGGCACAGATCACCTCTGAGCAGGCGGTATGCCACTGAGTAGAGCTGGAGTTTCTTTAACCGGGCAGCATATGGCATCTGTTTGAGCCCTTTGATCCTCTTGGTGAGGTACTTTTGGGGTCTTTCCAGTTGCTGCAGGTGTCTGGTAATGTACATCCCAAAAGGGGCATTGTACTCAATTATGGGCCTGATGAGGGATGAGTAAAGAGGCACGATGACCTCCCCTGATCTAGATGTGAATCCCTTCATGATCAGGTGGGCTATATAAAATGTTTTTCTAACCACTTTGGCCACGTGGTTGTCAAATGAGAGATTGCTATCAACTTGGGTCCCCAGGTCCCTAATTACTTCTTCTGTACTTAATGGATTACCACCTATGTGGTAATTTGTGGGCACTTTGTTTTTGCCAAAGGGGATGACTATACACTTTTTGGCATTTAGCTTGAGGCCATGGCTCTGGCACCAGTTGTCTGTTTCTATGACGCCCTTTTGTAGGATGCTTGTGTCGGCTGGAGAGTCTATTATGGCGCCCAGTTTGCAGTCATCTATGAACTTGGTCAGCCACAGTCCTTCCGTGTTAGCCTGTACCTCCAAGAAATATATACCGAACAAGAGAGGTCCCAGGATTGAGCCTTGTGGGATGCCACTTGTAACTGGTTTGGAGTCTTACATGGCTCCAGCAATTCTAACCATGTGGGTTCTGTCCTTGAGCCAGTTTGCAACCCATCTAGTGACATAGGGGTTTATATTTAAGCTTGTGAGCTTGTATATAATGCCCGAGTGGGTTATTGTATCGAAGGCTTTTGCAAGGTTCAGGTAGGCTGTGTGGACCACCTTCCCTTCATCAATGGCCTTGGTGACTGTTTCAAAGAAATTGACCAGGTTTTAGAGGCAGGATCTGCCCTTAACAAAGCCGAACTGGGTAGGATCCAGTGTCTGTAGGTCCCCAATATCTTTATTTATGAGGTCCATGAT
This sequence comes from Protopterus annectens, assembly GCF_019279795.1. Classification (NCBI taxonomy): domain Eukaryota; kingdom Metazoa; phylum Chordata; order Ceratodontiformes; family Protopteridae; genus Protopterus; species Protopterus annectens. The sequence continues at coordinate 1,302,515,476 of NC_056729.1, forward strand.
GATCATTTCCATAGCTTTGCAGACCAAGCTAGTCAAGCTTATGGGGCAATAGTTTCCTGGATCCATTGATGCACCACCTTTGTGGAGAGGGACCACTGCTGCTGTACGCCACTCTTTTCGTACATATCCTGTAGTAAGGCTGAGATTGAACTGTAGTTTTAGGTTTGGGTTTAGTTCTTCTTTTTGTTCATGTAGGACGCAGCCTGGGACACCGTCTGGTCCCATTGATGCTGTGTTTTTTGATTTGGAGTGGGCAGCTCTTACCTGAGCATCTGAGATGTCAGGGGGGCAGCACTCTGCTAGGATAGATATTTGCCCTTTTTGGTGGGGAAGGGGGGGGGGGGAGTTTGCGCTGAACCTACCAGCTAGGATGTTGGCAATGTCTGTGGGTTCGGTGTATTTTTTGTCATTTTGGACTAATTCTGAGCATATCTGGGAATTCCCACCCAGGTTCCTAACATAACTAAAGAAAGCTTTATGATTATCCTTGGTGTCCTGTGCAATTTTTCTCTCGAAGCTGGCCTTAGACGATTTTATGAGTGCCCGTAGTTTTTTGCTAATACTGATCAGAGATGCCTTCCCTTTTTGGGATTTTGCTCTATCATGTAGTAGCTTCCTCCTTCTATTGTATAGTTTGTTTATGGCTGGGGTCCACCAGACAGGACACCTAACTTTGGAGGATTGGGTCTTGGTTTTATTTGAGATTGCATGATCCATGCATTCCTGAAGGTGTTCATAGAATGCGCTTATAAAGGATTCTGCGGTCTGGGCCATATTTTCCACAGGCCCGGGGGCTTTGAAGGATTCCACCTCAGATTTGAGGAGTGTGAAATTTGCTTTAGAGAAGTTTTTCACTGTGGTTTTCTGGGCAGGGGGTGTGGATGGGATGTGAATATCTAGTGAGATTAGTTTATGGTCTGATCTTACCAGTGAGTGATACACTTCTGCTCTGGAGCATAGAGTCCCTATGTTGGTGATGATCAGGTCCAGTAAGTTTTCCCCTCTTGTGGGAGTGGCAACAAGTTGTTCCATAGCATTTGAGTTTATAAATTCTAGGAACCTTTGGGCTAGGGTGTTGGAGTTAGAGTAATGCTCCCAGTCTATGTTAGGGTAGTTGAAGTCGCCCAATATAATGGTGTTTGGAGAGACCTTCATATTTTCCAGTGTTCTCAGGAAGGCCGAGTGGGGTTCCTGGGTTTGGGAGGGTGGTCTGTAGCAGGCTATAAACTGGAAGGCAGTTTTACCCACTGTTAGTTGCACATGGATAGTCTCTGATGCTTCGTGCTGTGCCACCAACCTGGAGGTGTGGGTATCTTTGACGAATGTTGATACTCCCCCTCCTTTTGTGGTTTGGTCCAAGTTTTGCGGCCATAAAACATGGTATGAGGTATAACCTGGTAGTGCTGGGGTGCTCTCGGGAGCCTTGAACCAGGTTTCTGTTACTGTACAGGTATCAATGTTCTCCATGCTAAGGAGAGTTTTGAGTGCATGCATCTTGAGGTTTAGACTTCTGGCGTTGAGTAGCATTACTCTTAGTTTCTTATCCCTTGTGATACCTATGGAGGTGGGTTTGTCTTTTGAGCCTTGCCTAAAAAATGCACTATGGGGGTGGCAAGAGCCTTTGCCAATATCCAAAAGCACAGGGGTGACAGGTGCAAGCCGTCCTTAGCGAAGCATCGTGGCTTGTCGAGCATGTCATCCCAGGCAGACAGGCTTTGGATCCCCTTTGAATGACACCAATACTTAAGCCAGTTGTTGAAATTGATCATCTTGTCTTCATATTGTGGCATCATTCTTGGTGAGGGTAAGATGCTACTCAAGGTCAGGGTCATACCGGCCTGAGCTACATGCTCAGAGAGCTCCTCTATGTCTCTTTTCATGTAGTCCAGGGAGGTACATCTCAGGTCATTCACACCAGCATGGACAATGACTGAGTCATATTTGTACTTGCCTTGGAGTGACCTGAGTGCTTGTGTTATGTGACGGATCCTAGCGCTCGACAGGCAGCTCACCATGATCTGCTTCTTGTTCAGCCTGGTGAGTGGGACGTCAGTGTGCCTGATGATAGAGTCACCTATTACAAGTGTATCAGGTGTGTTGTTTAGCCTTAAGGGCTGTGACTGTTCAGCACACTGGCTTTGTGAGCTATTTGTTGCATGTGTTTTGTTTTGGGGTAGCGGTTGCTTGGGTGACTGCTTTGGAGGTCTCTGCTGCTTAGGCAGATTTTTATTTAGAGCCTCCGAGTATGTTTTTGTGTGTTTATGTGTTTGGTTTGCTGTCGTGGTAGGTCTATGTGAGACTGGACTGGAATTGTAGTGTGTGTGGTTTCCTTCTCCTCCTGACTGGTTACGTCAGTACTGAGTTGAGTGAGCTTAGCCTCCAGTTTGGCTATATAGTATAGTATAGTTTCATAGTATAGTACTAGGCTATCTGCCCTAGTGCATTTATACGCCTAGCCAAAGTGTATGTGGCTTTCGCCACCCCATGTAATGATACAAAAGTGTACAATTTAAATTAAATTTAGTTTACAGTGCCTCTATCTAGCAATGACACAGAGATGACCCCCGGGGTAAACCTACGATCACCCATCCATTCTTCCAGATTCCTCTTGAAGAGAGTCAGTGAGGAGCTCTGCCTAACATGGACAGGTATCCTGTTCCAGAGTGTGGGAAGCCTCTGGGTTATGAATCTGTCCCTCCAGCATGTCCTATTCATATTTGTGCTGAGGTTTAGATCTTTAGCTCTCATGGCTCTGGTGGATTTGGATTTTTTGAGGTGGAGCATGTCCATTAATTCTGAATTGGACATGGCCTTGTACGTAAGGCACAGATCACCTCTGAGCAGGTGGTATGCTACTGAATATAGCTGGAGCTTTTTCAGTCTGGTAGCATATGACATATGCTGGAGACCCTTGATCCTCTTTTTAAGGTACTTTTGGGGTCTCTCCAGCTGCTGCAGGGGCCGGGTGAGGTACATATCAAATGGGGCATTGTACTCAATCATAGGCCTGATAAGGGAGGAATATAAGGGTACAATGACATCCTTTGATCTGGATGTGAATCCCTTCATGATAAGGTGGGCAAGGTAGAAGGTCTTTCTAACCACTTTGGTGACGTAGGTGTCATATGAGAGGTCACTGTCAACTTGGGTCCCCAGGTCTCTGATTACTTTTTCTGTACTTAATGGATTACCACCTATGTGGTAATTTGTGGGTACTTTGTTTTTTTCGAAAGGGGATGACTATACATTTTTTGGCATTTAGTTTAAGGCCATGACTCTGGCACCAGTCGTCTGTTTCTGTGAGGCCCTTCTGGAGGATGCATGTGTCAGCTGGTGTGTCGACTATGGCACCTAGTTTGCAGTCATCTGCGAACTTTGTCAGCCACAACCCCCCTATGTTTGCCTGCACATTTGAGAAATAAATGCCGAACAAGAGGGGTCCCAAGACAGAGCCCTGTGGGACTCCACTTGTGACTGGCTTAGAGTCTGACATAGCTCCAGCTATTCTGACTTTGTGGGTTCTGTTCTTTAGCCAGTTTGCAACCCATCTTGTGACAAACAGGTTTACATTTAAGCTGTTGAGCTTGTCTATGATACCTGAGTGGGGTATTGTGTCGAAGGCTTTTGCTAGATCCAGGTAGGCTGTATGAACTGCTTTGCCTTCATCGATGGCTCTAGTGACTGTTTCAAAAAGTCCACCAGGTTTAAAAGACAGGATCTGCCTTTTACAAAGCCAAACTGGGTAGGGTCAATTGTCTGTAGGTCCGCGATGTCTTTCCTTTCCATAGCTTTGCACACCAGGCTGGTCAAGCTTATGGGGTGGTAGTTTCCAAGGTCTGTAGAGGTGCCACCTTTGTGGAGTGGGACTACTGTAGCTGTACGCCAGTTTTCAGGGATGTATCCTGTAGCAAGGCTAAGATTAAACAGGGTTCTTATGTGCGGGTTTAGCTCCTCTAGGAGTTCACATAGCACGCAACCCAGGACACCGTCAGGTCCCATGGATGCTGTATTTTTAGCTTTGCTGAGGGCAGCTCTCACCTGGACATCTGAGATTTCAGGGAGGTTACATTCAGCTGAGATATTTATTTCGTCTTTTGGGGGAGAGGGAGGGGAGAAATTGGCACTGAACCTGTCTGCCAGTATGTTGGCAATATCTGTGGGTTCAGTGTATTTTTTGCCGTTATGAACTAACTCTGCGCATATCTGTGGGTTTCCGCCCAGGTTTCTAACATAACTGAAGAAGGCCTTTTGATTATCTTTAGTGTCCTTAGCGATTTTTCTCTCGAAGTTGGCCTTTGAAGATTTTATTAGCGAATGTAGTTTTTTGCTAGTGCTGATCAGGGATGCCTTCCCTTTATGGGATTTTCCTCTGTCTTGCAGTAGCTTCCTTCTCTTGTTATAAAGTTTGTTTATGGCTGGGGTCCACCAGATAGGATGCCTGCCTTTGGTGGAAAGGGTCTTGGTTTTATTTGGGATTGCATGATCCATGCATTCTTGGAGATGCCCGTAGAAAGCATTTGTGAAGGATTCAGCAGTGTGGGATGTGGTTTCCACTGGCCCAGGGGGCTTGAAGGATACCATTTCAGTCCTAAGGAGTGTAAAGTTGGCTTTTGAGAAGTTTCTCACTGTGGTCTTTTGTGCTGGGGGTGGAGGTGGGATATGAATATCTAGGGTTATTAGTTTATGGTCTGATCTCACTAGTGAGGGGTATACTTCTGGTGTTGAGCATTTTGTCCCCATGTTTGTGATGATCAGGTCAAGTATATTATTTCCCCTTGTGGGGGAGGTGACTAGTTGTTCCATCGCATTTGAGTTGATGAATTCTAGGAACCTTTGGGCTAGGGTGCTGGGCTTGACTAATGCACCCAGTCTATGTTTGGGTAGATGAAGTCTCCCAATATGATGGTATTTGGTGAGACATTCATATCCTCCAGTGTCTTCAGGAAGGCTGAATGGAGTTCCTGAGATTGCGAGGGTGGTCTGTAGCATGCTACAAGTTGTATAGCAGTTTTGCCTATGGTTAGTTGCACATGGATGGTCTCTGATGCTTCGTGCATTGCCACTAACCTGGAGGTGTGGGTGTCTTAAATGAATATGGTCACCCCCCCTTTTGTGGTTTGGCCCAGGTTTTGGGGCCGAAATGCATGATACGAGGTATAACCTGGTAGGGCTGGGGTGCTCTCTGGAGCCTTGAACCAGGTTTCAGTTACAGCACAGACATTGATGCTCTCCATACTGAGGAGTGCTTCGAGAGCCTGCATCTTGAGATTTAGACTTCTGACATTGAGCAGCATTACCCTTAGTTTTTTTCCTTTATTGTTTTCTAAGGTGGTGGGTTTGTCTTTTGAGCCTTGCCTAAAAAAGGCACTATGGGGGTGGCACAAGAGCCTTAGCCAATATCCGGAAGGCCAATGGTGACAGGTGCAAGCCGTCCATTGCGAAGCAGCGTGGCTTGTCCAGCATGTCATCCCAAGCCGACAGACATTGGATCCCCCTAGAATGACACCAGTAATTGAGCCAATTATTAAAGCTGATCATCTTGTCTTTGTATTGTGGCATCATTCTTGGTGAGGGCAAGATGCTGCTCAGGGTCAGGGTCATACCGGCCTGGGCTACATAATCAGAGAGCTCCTCTATGTCTCTTTTCATGTAGTCCAAGGAGGTACGTCTCAGGTTATTCACGCCAGCATGGACAATGACAGAGTCATATTTGTACTTGCTTTGGAGTGACCTGAGTGCTTGTGTTATGTGGCGGATCCTAGCTCCCGACAGGCAGCTCACCGTTACCCTCTCTTTGTTCAGCCTGGTAAGCGGGACGTCAGTGTGTCTGACTGTAGAGTCACCCACTACTAGTGTATCAGGCATGGTGTTTCACCTTAAGGGCTGTGATTGTTTGGCACACTGACTTTGTGTACTATGTGTTGCATGTGCAGAGTTTTGAGGTGGTGTTTTCTTGGATGTCTGCTTTGGGAGCCTCTGTTGTTTTGGTAAGTTTTTTATTAGAGCCTCCGAGTATGTCTTTGTGTTATTATGTGTTTGGTTTGCAGTTGTGGTTGGTTTATGTGAGACTGGGTTTGTTGTGTTTGTGGTTACCTTCTCCTCCTGTCTGGTCTTGCTAGTCCTGTGTTGAGAGAGTTCAGCCTCCAGTTTGGCTATATAGTTGCATCTCTCACATGTGTTTGTGTTTGTTGGGAGGAGGAGAGGGTTGTCTGTGTACATGAGACAACTGTAACATTGTCTCAGGATTTCCAGATTAACCAGCTGAACTGGAGAAGATGTCAGTAATATACCACTCGACATGCCAGAATAGTATAAGGGGGTGATGTGTAACTGGGTCAGAGAGAGGACTTTGAAAGGACCTGGGTATTAGCACGGGTTGTAGGTGGATGTAGTGCTTACATTAGTTTAAGGGTGCTTCACTTAAAAGAAACGTTTTAGGAGCAAGTGCTAGGCTTATGATAAAGCGAATAGACTAATTTTGTTGAAAGTAGAGCTTTCTTAAGGGAAAAATTGAAGTGCAGACTTGGCGGAGCCAGGAATAGTTTAAGCCTGTTTAACCGGTGCTGCGCTATGCGCACAATTGCGCAAATTCGCGCAAACGTGGATTTTATACAGGGAACTTCAAAAGAGCTGGAAATGGTCCAAAACGACCAATTACTACAAGCTCTTGTGCTGAGGTCACTCCTTCAGGGACAGATATGATGCCCAAGGCTCCCCACTCTCACTGGTGAGCAAAGAAACTTCCTTCTATCCAAGTAAGGCAATGGACAACACAGGAACTACACCACAGTCCAGAATACAGCAAAGCCTGTATACTGGTCTAAACTAGTCGAGAAAGGCAGGAAAACAAGGATATTATTTTTGTTTTTTTTGTTTTTTAGGTTAAAAAGTACACAGAAATGCAGGAAAAACAGTAATAAATCACTTACACAGGCTAGCTCACGTTAGTGGGTAGCCTCAACAGTTAAATTTAACAACAAACTTTCGACCAAATGTAACTATAAGTGCAGATAATGTACAATGCAAAAAACAGGTATTAAAGCAGTTTACACTTGTTCAAAGTAAGAAAAGGAAGGTCTCTCAGGTAAAAACTGCAACAAAATACTTAGATCAGGAAAGTAGTCGCTTTTCTCAGTTCTCTGCTACTAGCATCACTCTGCAGGACTACGAGGAGCTGTTTCTGAGTACTATAGCCAGAAAAAATTGCTCAGGGGCGGATTTTAAACAGGGAACTTCAAAAGAGCTGGAAATGGTCCAAAACGACCAATTACTACAAGCTCTTGTGTTGAGGTCACTCCTTCAGGGACAGATAGGCTGCTCAAGGCTCCCCACTCCCACTGGTGAGCAAAGAAACTTCCTTCTATACAAGTAAGGCAATGGACAACACAGGAACTACACCACAGTCCAGAATACAGCAAAGCCTGTATACTGGTCTAAACTAGGTGAGAAAGGCAGGAAAACAAGGTTATTTTTTTGTTTTTTTTTGTTTTTTAGGTTAAAAAGTACATATGGTTGCATCTCTCACATGTGTTGGAATTTGTTGGGAGGAGGAGAGGGTTGTCTGTGTACATGAGGCAGTTGTAACATTGCCTCAAGATTCTCAGATTCACCAGCTGGACCGGAGAGGAGATTGACAACTGACCTTTGGACATTCTAGAATAGTATTGAGAATTTCTTTATAATTGAAAAAAAGGGCCAATGGGGAACAAAGTACTCAAAGGGCGTTTGTGAGGGTGTAGTGCTTTTAATTTTTTAGTGCTGACTTATATAATTGCTTTAGTGAGCAAGTGCCAGGCTTTAGAGTGAGAATAGGGTGTTTATTATGAGAACTAGATCAGTTCTAAGGGAAAAAGTGAAGAGTAGACTTCGTGGAGCCGAGAATGGTTTATTTATTTATTTCACATTTTTTAACCGGGTTAGTCCAACTGAGCACAGGTCCATTTTCAGTGGAGACCCGATGATAAATGCTCCAAGAAAGACAATTGCAATTACAATTACAATTTTAACAATAATATATTTTGCAGAGTAACAAAGACAATTTTACAATATATATATATATATATATATATATATATATATATATATATATATATATATACATATACATAGTATGCATTTGTAACTAAGAAAAAAACTTAATAAGCAAATAAATGTAATGATGAAAACATTGTACATTCCATTCAGACTATATAACTAATTAGCTAAATGGAGCAGAGCCAGCAGACTTACTGTCCAAAGATAGAGATGAGGAAGATAGAAGGTACTAGAAGCAGGATTAGCTTGGGTCATGGCAGGGGCAGAGCCAAGAGTTCAGGAGAAAGTTCTTCATTTCTTTCTAGAAGTGGTTAGTGTGAGTATTACACTGTAGATAGGCAGGGAGGTTGTTCCAGAATTTTGCTGTAGAGGATTTATATAGAAGATTACCAATATTTATTTTGGAACTATATGTTTGGAGAAGGAATTTGTTATTACTACATAAGGAGTGGGAAGGAGTATAATAAATGGCTAGATTGGAGATAGAGGGACAAGCAGTTGGCTTATTGAGAAGGAAGTTGATAAGATACTTTGAGCTGATGGAGAACTTTGGTACAGTGTAGTTTTTTAAGAGCTGGACAATGGTGGATGGAATTAGGTAAGTTAGTAGCAAATTTTGTGATTTTATTATAAGTTTGTTCCAGTTTGAAGAACAGGCAAGACTGACGGCTAATAAGAACTGTGACTCCATAGAGGAGGCTGGGAAATAGGTACACTTATGCCAGGGATAGTCTGAAATTAGAAATAGAATTTTTTTATTACAGTATAAAAGAACAAAGTTTTTGATTGGTTTTCTTAATCATTTGCTGCATGTGTAAGTCAAATTTTAGTTGTCATCAACTGTTGTCTCTAGTAATTTTGTGTGAGTGTCAACATGATTATGGTTTTATTTAGGGAAGTGATGGAGAAGGAGACCTTAAGGTGATCACTAGCTTTAGGGAGAAAGAGGAAAAGTTGTGTTTTTCTTGGATTCAGAATAAGTTAATTATCCTTAAGCCAACTTTCAATGGAGAGGAAAGATGAGTGTCTGAAGTTGTGAGATTGCACTAGAAGATATGATAAGAGTAGAATTGTCTGCGTATTGTATAATGGTTGAGTGGGAAGTGGAAGAATGGAGGTCATTGGTGAAGATGTTAAAGAGAAGAGGTCCCAGGATAGAGCCCTGTGGAATACCAGTGTGAATTCGTAGAAACTTACAGGAAGAAGACTGCCATTTAACAGATTGTAGTCTGCCTGAGAGATAGCTGGAGAACTAAGAGAGAGTTGAGGTGGAAAGGTTTAAATTTGCCAATTTGTTCAGAAGTCTGGAGTGTGATACTGTGTCAAATGCTTTTGAAACGTCTAAGAACAGAGAAGAGACCATTTTATTATCTCTTGCTTCTGCGGTAGTGTGAGTAAAGGATAGAAGGTCAGTAGAGGTGCTGTGATTAGGTCAAAAACCATGTTGGGTAGGAGTAAGGAGGTTATTCGGGATGAGAAATTTTAGTATTTGGTTATGTATATGTTTTTCAAGAATTTTGGATAGAGTGGATAGTGTAGAAATGGGTCTATAATTGGATGGATCAGTGGCATATAATTGGATGGATCAGTGGCGTTACCACCTATGTGCAGGGGAATCATGTAGAAAGAGTTCCAGATGTTGGGCACTGTAGCTTCTCTAATATAACTATTAATAAGTATTGAGACTGGATAAGCAATAATGTTAGCTGCTAGTTTTAAAAACTGGGGGGCGGGTTGTCAGCAGATGCGGAGAAAGGTTTAAATTTTAGAATGAGAGACTTTATGTAGGATGTAGGGATAGGACTGAAAGAGAAGCATGTTTCATTATTTGTGGTTTGAGGAAGTGCTTTGGAGGAGAGATTGTAGTTGGTATTAGTTAATTTGCTAACGACATCAATAAAAAACTGGTTAAGGAGGGAGACAGTGTCTTGGTCTGTAAGGCTGGGGAAAGGGCTGAAAGTTTGTGCTTTACTGGTGTGACGTATTGAGTTTATATTTTTCCAGAAGTGTTTGGGGTTGGATTGATGAGTGGAATGTGCCTTAAGGTAGATATTTTTTTATCATTATATATTTGTTTATTGGTGTGGTTTCTTATTTTAAATAGTTGATAGTGAGGGGGATTTTGTTTTTTACCAGGTTTTCCAGGCAGAGTTTTTTTTCTGCATAAGTGTATGAGTATCTTTACTGAGCTGGGTTGCATAGTTTGATTTTATTCTTATTTTATGAGGAGGTTCAGTTGATTATGGCAAGAAAGATGTGATTGAACTTAAGTACCACATAATTTAGAGGAAGTGAGTGTAGGTTGGACCAATTAACAGAGGAGAGCTATCATTGAAAAAGGTGGGGTTGAAGTCAGAATGTTTATGGCAGAATCTGTATAGATGTAGTTTATTTAGCAGGCGAGTACATCTGTGAATGCTGATGGGTAAGTGAAAGGCATCAGGAAGTGTTTTAGGATTATGGTAGAGGTTAGAATCCAGTCAAATGTTGTGCCATTATTGGAATTTTTGATTAGTCTTGTAGGGGTAGTAATTAGCTGAGTAAAGCCAAACAAATTGATGTTTTGGGAAGGAGATTAGGTGTCAAGGGTATTCCAATCAATATTTACATTTCCTAGAATAATAGTTTCATAGGTGATATTTTGTGACACCCAGGAAAGTATGTTTTCAGTAATAGGGATGTTCTTGCCAGGTGGGATATATATACTGAGGCAATAGCAAGTGATTATTTAGGTGGCAGTTTAGAATAAGAATTTCTGCAGGGTGGAAGTCTGGTGTAGTAATGGGTAAGGTGATAGAGTCAATTGGTCAGAGTAAAGGATTTCTACACTCCACCTTTTTTTAGTAGTTCTTTCTAATCTGTGTATGTTGTAGCCAGGGGTAGAATGTCTGTGTTAGAGATATGAGGTTTAAGCCAGGTTTATGATAGGGCAGGTAAGTGAGGGGAATAATTTGAGATCCATGCATGAAAGATGGCGGCTTTATTCAATAGACTTTGTACATTGATGGATACAATAGATACATTCTTGAGAGAGTGGAGGGTGGGGATACAGGAAGATGAGGATGCAGTGTGCATGGGAGTAGTGGTTAACTGAGTTAGGGGAAGGGTTGTTTGAGCAGTGACTGAGAGTGAAGTAGATGGTCCTGGGTAAGGGTAGATATCACCAGCTAGTAAGAGGATGGTGACTAGTGGGTTTGGTATAGGAGTAAGGGACTTGAGTGTAAGATGTTTGAATCTGAGTCTAGTAATGAGGTTGGGGGGAAACTGGAGTACTTTGTAATGAAATAAGTGAGTAAAAGAGGTGTTATGTGAAGGAGGTGAGATGGTAAATGATGCAATGATAGAGTGGCTGCTATAGGAGAGGGGCAGAGTTGCTGTTGTTTTTTCATAGTGGAGGTTGTCATGATAGAAAGTAAGGGAAGTGAGTAGATATAGTAGAAAAGCTATATGCAAATGTAGGAGCATAGTAAGTGAGAGTTTGAAAGAAAGGTTGTTAAAATAGGAGGTGGAAGGAAAAGGGAGTGACTCAAACGTGTATAATATAGAGTACTATAGGTTACAGTGTGTGGTTTGATTAGGCTCTGACAGGAGGGAGGAATATGGGTAGTGGGACATGATTGGATTGTTATGTGGGAGGGTACAAACCATCTAGTGTATAAATGTAGAGGAAGTGGGGGTGGGTGGGAATGAGGGTAGGGTAGGAGAGCAGAGTGAGCCCATTGCACCAGGATTGTGAGTAGCAGAAAAAGGAAAAAAAATATCAGTAAGCCAGTTTAGAGAGTAGCTAAGTAGTAAAGAACTAAAATGGCTAGACAGAGCCTTCTCAGGTGGAACTACTATGGGAGCTGAAAGTCAAAGGTTGGTAATATACAAGCAAAATATACACAGGAAAGGAAACAGAGAATGGGGAGAAGAATAGGCACAGCAGAAGGAGTATATAATATACTGAAGTAAACAAAAGCTTGACTAACTGAATAAGAATGTCTTTAGCAAACAAAAATAGGTGGGAGGGGATTAAGAGTGAGTCATTCATCACTGAAAACACACTATGCCTTCCTTATTAGAAGGAGCAACTTATCCAATGTTTTTTTAAATATTTATTGTCAGATATGCACCAAAACAATGAACATTTTTTGAAGTCACTTGGGGAACATACACTCAGTTTAGGTAATGTTTTGCTACAGACGCCTGTTAGGCAGCAAAATGCAGTAGCTCACTCTGTTGGTAAAGGTAAGTCTCCACAATGGCAGAGAATAGGTGATAACAGGTGATCTAATGGGGAAGATTAATTATTTCCTAAAAGGGAGAGAAACAGGAATGTGATCAGAAATAATTAAAAACAAAAGTAGTAGAAGGGTTAACTGGGAGAAAACCAGATGTGACTAAGATAAAATACAGAACTAATGCATGCAACTACATTACATATAGTATGCTACAGAATTGTGAAAAACTAACTAGAAGGACAGATGAGAGTTATAAATACTGTTGCCTGGCATATTTCCTAATGCAGCATAAACATAAAAATGTGAGGTAATTTACCACTGAAGCAAAACAGGACCAGCAGGATGAAAATAAAAGAGGAGAACATAAGGAGTGGGTGTCCCACAAAAAGAAGAAAAAAATAAAACAAAGAAGGAAGACAAAAGTACCACAAGATGAAGAGTATTATGCAGAGTTTTCAGGGAATACAGAAAAAAAGGTGAAGTGAAGAAGGAATATGGCAAAAGAACTAAACCTAAATGAGTTACCATGTCATCACAGGATGCAAACACTCGGTAAGTTTCACCAAACACACACACACACACACACACACACACACACACACACACACACACACACACACACACACACACTCAAACATACATGAGATGCAAATAGAGCATCTAATGAAAGACCACATTGATACAGGACAGATGTGCAGACCCCAAACAGAAGGAACCTTAGGCAAGTACCAAACTGGGGAACCAAACACTTTGAGGCAGCAATGCTAACCACTTTGCTAGAGTGCCACCATCAGCACATTACATATTGACTAATTGCAATGACGATTATACAAGAGTTTGTAAGAAGCAAGTGGAGAGTAAATGTTAATTTTGACAAATTTTAAATAACCTACAGGAAAAAGACATAGCTGTATGAGCAGTCTGATGGGAGACTTAACAGGAAAAGCAATTTAGTCATTTTCAGCTGCAACATTAAAAAGTAGTAAAACATATCTTTACATGTAGCAATATTCTTCACATAAGCCAAGAATTCTAAACTCAAGTATTTAATTTTCTCTGCCTGTGTTAAAAACTTTTTTGAATTGTTCATTTTTGCATATAATTTTTAAGCATCTGACATAAATGAAACAGTTCTTTTTTAATAAATGCAGAATCAGCCAGATACCTAGAAGAAGTGAAGAAAATTATGTATGTAACTTAAACTTAAAACCTCACTCAGGAAGCAAATACTAGTTAACAAATGATGCCTACATGTTACCAATGAACCAATTTAATTCCAACTGCTCTCATAGATTCTATCCATACTGTTTTCTTGCATGCTGAATCACCAAGGCTGTCAGTGAGCTACGAGAAAAAGGTGGGTAAGATCTCTTATATCAGTCCTTGTACGGAAGGTCATAATTATAGTGGAAATGTTATCTAACAGTGCTTCAAGTGTGGTACTGGAATAGGAGGGTACCAAGTTTCAAATTTATTTCTAGATTTTTGGAAACATGCTGCATCAGAAACTCAAATATGAAGTGGGTGAGCAATATAATAAAATAACTAAATCTCTCTCTCTCTCCATGTAAATACACATTAGATAGATATGGATAGGTAGAAAGATAATAGATAATGTAAAAGCTAACAACTGTGTATCATTAATAGAGTATACAGATGTCTGTACTTATGGAGACATAGTTTAAAGCCACAGAGAACACCCTATAAAATACCTTTCACATATTTAGACCAAATACTGTACAGGAAGAGACAAAAGCTGGAGATGTCTCAAGATTTATCAAAAACAGTTACACCACAAGAGTGGTCAAGCTGTATGATGCACTCAAGCTTCCCCATCTCTAACTTACGATAAACAAAGTCCCATACCATGCCATATCATTGCAAGCAGTATGCCCCCCTTCTGTAACACAATACACCCATACTACATACTTAAATGAACTGGGGTCACTCTGCATTGAACCCAACAGTATAGTACTAGGTGACTTCCACTACCCCACTATAAACTGGGAAACATACATAACTTTCAATACATAGGTCCTAGACTTTTTCAATACAAATGCTCTGAATTATCTAGTCAGTATACCTAGTAGAGGTGTTACTATCTTTAACCTGATCCTTAGAAACATGAAGGAAATTTGCTCCTAACCATGAGCAATATCCTCACTTGTCAGGTCAGACAATAAAGCTGAATCCTTTGAAATTATACTAAAACTTGTGGCCCCATCTTACCCTCAAACATTATTCCAAAGCAAACCTCCTACTACTGGGTGATACCTTTGCAAAATTTCAAGAACCCCTAAATGGCTTAAACTCCCTGCCTATGTGGAATTGTTCACAAAGACACTATGCCATCATGTAAACAACTACATTGAGGCAACTGTACTTGTCAGAAATAAGCACAAAACTAACTCAAAGAACAAGCCATAGTGGTAGAATCCTAACATCAACATGCTGTCTACCAAAAAAAGAAATCCATGGCTAAAACTAGGAAGTACAGAACTAACTCAAAAATGCTGCCCTGGTTGAATCACAACATCAATAGGCTGTATAACAGAAGGATGAAAGTCATGGCAAAAATTAGGAGGTACACACCCAGCAGGATGAAAGCACTTTCATCAAATTAAACAAACATCTCAGAGGACAGATAAGGTCTACCTAAGCCAAATTTGAGGTATAGTTGGTCCTGTAGGCCAATGGCAACCACAAGGCATTATTTCGCTATGTTCACAACCTCAAAAGAAATACACACTTGTATGCAGAGCTCATTGTTAATGGAGCCATCTATATTGAGCCAAAAGATATAGCAAACCTACTGGCCAGCAAATTTAGCTCCAACTTTACCCATTTCTCCACCTCAGTCTTCTCTCAGGAAATACCATCAAATATCACTCCCCCTGCTATCATTAGAGAATAGAGCATTAATGCTAACTCTATGGCCAAGAACACTGCATTAGTGGGCCTAGACAATATCCTAGAATACCTTCTAAATAACATGAAACAAGACCTGTCAGGCTATCCTGAATTGCTATTTAAATGTAGCCTCCAAACAGACTTTCTGACTCACAAATGGAGAACAGCAATACTCATCCCTCTGTACAAAGGTGGGCCATTTACAGACCCCAGAAACTACTGATCCATAAGACTTGTTTCATATGTAAAACCATGGAAAAAATTATTATGGAAATTATCAATAATGACATTCTAAACCTCCAGATACTGGACCCAACCCAGTTTGGTTTCGTTAAGGGCAGATCATGCCTACTCAGCCTGGTGGACTTCTTTGAGAAGGTCACCAAAGCAATGGATGAGGGCAAAATAGTTCATATTTTCTATCTTGACTTGGCCAAGGTATTTGATACAATATCCCACTTGGGCATTGTTGACAAACTCAGTAGGTTGAGGATAAACCCTTATGTCACCCAATGGATAGCCAGCTGGCTCACAGACAGGACCCAAGAAGTTAGAATTAGGGAGTCCAAGTTTACCTCTACAAAGAGTTCAGTCATAAGAAGAGTCCTTCAAGGATTAGTCCTAGGACTGGTCCTTTTTGGCATTTACTTCTCTGAAGTCAAAGCCAATGTAAATTATTTCTGGCTGACTAAATTTGCAGATGATTGCAAGTTAGGAGCAGTCATAGAATCCCACACTAACACAAATGTTCTCCAGGAAGGACTGATACAGACAAATAACTGGTGTCAGAGCCATTGGCCTAAACTAAATGCCAGTAAATGCAAAATAGTATCCTTTGGGAAGTCATTCACCCTTGGTAACTCTCATATTGACAATTCCCCACTAAGAGTTGACCCAGTAGACAGGGAGTTGTCGACAGACATAGACACTAATCTAGCCTTTGACCATGATGTGTCTACAGTAGTGAGGAAATCATTCTATGTTGTGCAACTTATAAACAAAGATACGGCATCCATGTCCAAGGAAGTCATTGTTCCACTGTATTTGGCATTCATCAGACCTATCATTGAGTGCAGTGTCCCTTTTGGTATATACCTAACTAGGCATATCCAACAATTAGAATGTCTACAGAGGTTCCTCACTAAAAGAATGCAAGGTGTAGGTAACATTTCCTATGCAGACTGCCTCAAGGGCACATCCCTATATTCTGTCTCCTACAGACTGTTGATAGGAGATTTATGCTTGGTATACAAGGCATTGTCAGAACCCCCCCCCACACCCACACACAGACACTGATAGACCTCCTGAATATCAACAAAATAAACCGTACCAGAATTACTCATTCTAAAGACATAAACCTTGCCTGTCATATAAATAGGACCTGTTGGAGACTGGTATGCATCCCAGAAACACCCCCTTCTCTGAAACAGACTCCCCATCCATGTGAAGCAGAGTGCCTCCTTAACCCAATTCAAGTGTAACTTGGACAACTGAATGAGGAACAGGAAAGTCATCCCTGGTTTGGCATCTATGTCTCTAATGGACACAGACAGCCTCTAAATGGTTCATCTCCCATGCCCTTGCTTGTAAATGTTTCCTCTACCAAGCCCCTGCTTACACTTATCAAGAGTACTAGAACTTGTCAGATATTCTGGATGCATGACTAGGCTTAAAAAGTCCCTTGTGCTCATTAGCCTAGTAAACACCTACGAACCTAAGTGCAATGTCCAGAAAGGCAAGAAACTCCTCACCAAGCTATGTAAGAAACTCAGGAGCCTTATCAAGTATAGTAAAGCCAACTTTGAGTTAAAGATATCCCTGCTGGCAAAGGACAACACAAGGCCTTCTTCACCTATGTCTGCAGCCTCACAGTAATACACAAAAGTGGGCTGAGCTAACTGAAAACATAACTAACTATATGCAGCCAGAGGATATGGCAAATCTACTGCCTGACAAATTTAACTCCAATTTCTCTCATTTTCCATCAACACTTCACAAGTGATACCCTTAACAGTCATAACCCTCCCCCCTGCTATCACTAGCAAACAAATCCTCAAAAGCATTTTAAAGCTCTCCAAACCAAAAAAATACTCCATTAATGGACCCAGATAATATCCCAAGATGAGTCCTGAATAGCAGAAAACATAATCTTCTGAGCCTGCCAAAATCACTGTTCATCCTTAGCTCCTAAATGGCTTTGTGGTTAGCAAATTGAGGACTGCAGCAGTTATTCCACTGCAAAAGAGCAGGCCTGGTAAATACAGACCCATAAAAAATGACTAGTCTCATACTTAAAGTATTGGAAAGAATTATCATAAATATTACAAATAAAGACAAAGGAAATCTTCAGATACTGAATCAAACATAGTCTTATTTTGTCAAAGGCAGATTGTGTCTACTCAGCATAGTGGACTTTTTCTAAACATTCACCAAAGCTATGGAAGAGGGTAGAATGCAACACACTGCCTATATGGACATGATCAAAGCATTTGGCATTATTTTCCATTCAGACATTGTCGTCAGACTCATGAAACGTGGAGTAAGATCCGATGTCACTCACTGGATAGCCAATTAGCTGACAGATAGGACACAGGAAATAAGGTCAGGGCACTCTACCGCCACAGAAAAGTCAGTCACTAGAGGAGTCCCTTAGGGCTCAGTGCTGGGGCTGCTTCTTTTTGGCATCAGCTTTTCAGAAGTCAAACCTAATGTTAAAGACCTCTGGTTGGCCAAATTTGTGGATGGCTTCAAGCTCAGCACAATCACAGATTCCCACAAAGGCAATAATATCCCTCAAGAATGCTTGTCATAAACTAATAATTGGTGCCAGTCTAAAACTGAATGCCAAAGATGTATAATAGTAACATCTAGAAAGTCTTCCACCCCCAGGGACTACCATGCACAACACACTCTAAAGAGTAGACCGAGTGGCTAGGGACTTGAGAACATATTTGGACAGTGACTTGAACTTTGACCCTCATGTGTCCACTACACCATGGTCCAAGGATGGCATTCTACTGCTGTAATTAGCCCTCATTTGGCTAATCACTGAGCACAATGCTGTCTTTGTTATGTACCTGACCAGGCATATGCAACAACTGGAATGACCACAAAGGTTCCTCACAAAAAAAAAATACAAGGCATTAAACACATGGAATACACAAACCACCTCAAAGCCTTATCATTGTATTCAGTCTTCTATAGATGTAGCCTGTAAGCCAGGCACAGTACTGATGGAATTGCTGCAGATCAAAAAGTCTATCAGCATTAGAAATACACAGTCAAAGGACCTAAACCTTACTTGCAACATAAATGGAACATGCTAGAGGGAAAGGTATGTCTTTTAGATTCTGTGAGACTACACCTATTCTGGAACAGCCTACCCAACTATGTGAAGCAGAGTTTGTCCTTGTCCCTATTCAAGCATAACCTGCACTAATGGAAATCAGAAGTTTACCCTTGTACTGGCATGTATAGCCATGTGGAACAGTGGCAGCTTATAAATACTATGCCACATAAACCCAAGCAGATGCCCCTAGATAATCTGTCCTGTTATTTGAAAGTGGGAAAACATGGTAAGAATTAAAAAGGCTGCCTAGGACTGTTAACCTAGTGATCACCTATGAACCTATCACTTAGAGGAGGAACATTATTGAAAGTACTATAAAAGGCAGCAATTGAAAAATCACCATATGCTCTGCCCCTTCATTCTGTTTAACTCATTACAGCCAAGTAATGTCTCCAGGTGTTTCTGCAGTTACATCCTACTGCCGCCTCTATACATCAAATATTGGTTGTTCATATTTGCATTAATAACTCTAAAACCATGCTACAAACAAAATATTTAAAGATTTCATCCTAAAGCTTACACAATGTAAAAGTCATCTAGACTGATATTTGATCTCTGTCCAGGGCATGTAAAGTGATATCAGTTGTTGTTCGTATAATATTTATTTATATTGTCATATATTTCATGTTTTCTAAATATCACAACAACCAAGTAGCATGGACAGAATTGTAGACCCTCATATGCAGACTCTCAACTGGATGAACACAATACTGATAAGAGTATTGATGTCCCTTAAGTGGTTACTGAGATACTGTAAGCTGTTTACAAAATATTACAAACTTAATAGTGACTGCATTTAATGTACTTAAAAAAATCTAGTTTATGACCTAAAACTTAAAGAATACTATAACTATAAAACAGTTTGTGCTGAAGAGTTTGCCATTTACACTTCTTTAGTAACCCCCTAAGTTTCCAATGATATGAACATTAGTTTAAAATATGGGGACTCATCTGATTCTGTCAAAAAGCTTAGTTATATTGCCAACTTCTTGAGCTCCATTGAATGGAATAGGTTAAAATTATATCACTGGCTGTAACAATGGCCAAAACTGTAATTAGACCATTCTGGAAGAGACTCGTCTTCATACTTCTTGATGGAATAGGGTGCTCTATGGGTCAATTAGTGCAAGGTGGCTGCAATACCAAGTTACTGAGTTAAACTGCTTTACTAGTTCTACTAACTGAGACACAAGTGTCCATATAAAGTTCAGTGAAAGCAGAAGGAGGGAAACACACTATCTCATATGTATTGGCCAGTGAAGTATAGCTGTTGCTGCATTCATATGCACAGGAAAGAGTTCTGTCCATGGGGAAATAAAAGGCATGTCGGAAAAATACAGTCAGTCTGCATTTGCATATTCAAGTCTGGAAAGCTTGTGGACATGACTGGGGATACTGGGATTGTAGGGGCATGTGCAAAAAGGTATTCAAATTGCAAATGTAATCCCATTCCTCCACCTTATCTGGAACTAATTTCAAGATGTGAATAGACAGTGAGAGTGGAAAATTATCCCACAGCCACCTTTCTTAACTAATTCACTAACCCATCAGCTATATAAAAGCAAAAGTAATTTGGTGCATTTTGCATATGGCAGGACAGTTGTAACTCATGGCCTTGAGACCCAATATGCAGTCTACCTCTGGCTGATATAGGATGTTTGTATGTGTGTGTGTGTGTGTGTGTGTGTGTGTGTGTGTGTGTGTGTGTGTGTGTGTGTGTGTGTGTGTGTGTGTGTGTGTCCGTGTGTGTGCCTGTGAGTAAATGCGTGTGTGTGTGTGTGTGTGTGTGTGTGTGTGTGTGTGTGTGTGTGTGTGTGTGTGTGTGTGTTCGGGTGCATGTCTGTGAGTGCAGGTTTACTTCCTCATCCTGTCTGCTTCACAGCTGTATGATGTACACTTAAGACACCAGTAGCATGACAACTGGTGATGTGGACTAAGGCTTTGTACTTCACAGAAGGCACTTCCACTGGTCTAAAATTGGATTCTCTTAGTATTCAAATGCCTACTGTGTGGCTTATGGTTTCTACTGCAGACATGCACAGCAGAGGGTCACTGTGCACTTACAGAGTTCTCCTCACTGCCTAGTTCTGTGGGCAGGGTTGTGGCATACCATGTAGGTAGAAAAGTAGTCAGGCAGCAGTACTTTGATCTTTTGCACTTCTGAAGCATTGTACATATGGCCACTTAGACTCAGTGAGTGTATGCTGTTTTCAGTAGTACTGTGAGGAGTCATAATGAATGGGTGTGTATAACATTTCAGTCTGTTCACTGTAGTCTCATCAATGTGCTTCAGAATAAATTTATCATAACAGAATTGAAATTATCAAACATATTTAAACCCAATGGACTCAAATATATATTTTCAATTTAAAAGTGGGTGACCCTTATACCTATTAAAATAAAAATCTTAAAGAAACAACTTCCACCTGGATACAACATCCTCCGTAAGGACAGACTATCCAGAAAAGGTGGAGGCATGGCTCTGTTGTACAAATATCACCTCAATATCTAAATTCTCACCAAATCAGCTTCCCAGTTTGACAAGGAAGAAATACTTTACACCACCCTCAAATTAAACCCTAACAAATCTATCAATATTATAGGGTGCTATTTCACACAAGGCCAAAATATACCTCCTCTTGGAAACCTACTAGACTGTGACAATCTCTCCCTACCCCAAGAAACTATCATCCTCAGGGACTTTAACATCAATTGGCTATCCTGCAATAACAACTACCCAGCCCTCCACCTAAATCTCCATGGTTTCTCTCAGCTAATACATCCCCCCACTAGGATCAATAAAAACCCTAATAACCACACCATTCTTGACTGGGTCTTAGTTAACAAAGCCACTCACACCTACATAGCAGGCTGTTTACCCGACTCCCTCAGTGACCATTCCCTAACCTTCCTACTAAAAAATCACATTAATGTT
Organism: Protopterus annectens; assembly: GCF_019279795.1. Taxonomy (NCBI): domain Eukaryota; kingdom Metazoa; phylum Chordata; order Ceratodontiformes; family Protopteridae; genus Protopterus; species Protopterus annectens. The sequence goes on from NC_056729.1 coordinate 1,302,536,927, forward strand.
TACAAACCCATTACCCACAGACTTATTCGCAACAAAGATAATTTTAACCCCATCTCCTTCGCCTCCTCCCTCCAGAATCTAAACTGGTCACATCTAAAATGCCTCAGCCTAGATGAAGCAGTCCATGTCTTTAACAGTACCTTCCTCAACATCCTTAACTCCCATGCTCACTTGAGAAACACCAGAATCCGAACTAGGAGCACCCACTGGCTGCAAAAAACACCAGGGGCCTTATGAAAGCCAGGGATAAAACATGGGAATGCTGGCACATTACTAAAACCCCCTCAGATAGCCAACTTTTCCTTGAAGTACGTAACAAGGTCAAAAAGCAAGTAAAAGCAGACAAAGCCCTTTTCTATCAGATGTCACTAAACTCCTCCCAAAACAACCCCAAGCAATTCTGGCCCACAATTAACTCTATACTCTGCCCAGGAAAACTAAGCACCCCCTACCAACTACCCCTCTCTCCACCAGTAGTATTGCTGATTCCTTCAATAAACACTTCACAGAATCCATTCTATCCCTAATAAAAAACACTTCCCTACACAAATTCCCCCTCACCCAACCCAAACCCACCCCTCCCTACCTTTTTTTCACTCCACAGTACCCACTTCCTACATAATTAAACTCTTGACAAAACTAAAACCTACTAAACTAGCAGCTGACTACCTGCCTGCTGAATACCTAACGATAGCAGCTGATGTCTAGCTCTCCTACTCTACTGATTGTTTTTTTTTTCCTCTCTTTTTTCTCCTTCCTTTGGCTCTTCCCGCTCCGTTCGCCCTGCGGGCTCACTCCGCTCCCCTACCCTACCCCCAAATTCCACCCACCCCCAGCACCTCTACATTTATACCTCTCGATCCCCCTCCCATGTATACTAATTAACCAATCAGAGTCCTTCTCTCGTTACCCCTCCTACTCTTACTCCTCCCACCCCACTTTACCTCACTCCACCACTTAACCTATCATAGTTCTTCTACTTGACCCCTCCCACTCTTTCTCTTCCCTCCCATTATAGTTTCCCTTCTCATCACAGATTTTTCCCTCTCTCTCCCCTGCAAATACTTTCAACCCTATCCTCTTCCTAAGACCCCATCCTTTTGTTTTTGTTTGTGCTGCCTACTCAACTCCACTACATCAATCTCTTCCTCCTCTGCTTGCCAAACATGCCTCCCAAAATCCTTCATAATATCTATGTCCCATCATTACTACTTGTACTTCTCATTCCCCTATATTTTGCTTCGTCCTACTCTCACAAAATACCCTTTTCCCCTCCTCCTACACAAACCAACCCTTGTACTCATTCACAACCTTCTCTATCCACTCACTACAACAACATATCTTCCACTCTTATTCCTCCCAAAACACTGTACCTTTTCCATCCCAAAAGCCTCACCACACCAAAAACTCTCACTTTGAAAATCCTCCCTCCCCATAACAGCCTCCTACTTCTAAAACACAAAAGACAAAAAGTTACTACCAATAATGACCTTGTCTTATGTGGCGATATTCATCCGAACCCTGGCCCCTGCCTCACCACTAACAACGTCTCCCCAACCCCTTTTTCTCCCTCTGGAATAAAACATAGTCCCCCTCCCAATTCTTCTACCACTTCCTCTCCTAACCACCTTAAGCTCTTCTCTATCAATGCTCAGAGCCTAAATAACAAAATTCACCATCTTCATGCTTGGATTTGCCACAACCAACCAGACATCCTAGCCATTTCTGAAACCTGGCTAAAACCCCACATCACCGACTCTGAAATCTTACCTCCTGGCTTCCAAATCCACAGAACTGACCGACCAAATAAAAGGTGGAGGCTCTGCAATAATTTTCTCTAACCTTCTCTCCTGATCCTCTACAAATTCCAACTCCTGAGTTCAAAACGCTGAACTTACAGCCAGTCTCCTTCGACTAAATAAACATAAGAACATCTGCATTATCTCCCTTTATATATCCCCAGGTGACAACACAACAACCCTTGAAAATATTCTTTACTGGGCCTCAACTGAAATCAAATTTGAAACCTACATTCTAGGCGACGTTAACATTGATTGGAATAAAATCAACTCTCCTTCCCCCTCCCAATTCATCAACCTCTTTAACTTCACCCAAGTAATACACTCAACCACCCGGCCTAACAAAACAAATCCCCAGGATCTACCATTGACTGGATCCTAGTCTCTCATCCAAACAAAATAACTCTTTCAGGCACTATCCCTGATACCTTCAGTGACCATCTCCCTACTTTCATACACCGCTCCGCTAACTCTACCCAATATCTACACCACTACATCCACACTCATAATCTCAGCAACTTCAACCCAACTATCTTCTCAAACATTCTTAAACATACCAACTGGCAGACCCTAAATACACTTCCCCTAGACAAAGCTGTAGAACAGTTTAACTCTATCTTCCTAAATACTCTGAACTCCCTAGCTCCTCCAAGAAACAAACGAGTCAAAGCTAACTCTGCCCCCTGGCTATCCAAAGAAACAAAACAAGTCATGCATCAAAGGGACAAATCTTGGAAGCTATACCAGAAAAATAAAATCCCTTCTTCCCTGCTCCAATACACCCAACTCCGCAACCTAGCAAAAACTAATCACCCTGGACAAAAGAACTACTACTACAAACTACAGTCCAACCAAAATAAGAACCCCAAACAGTTCTGGAAATCAGTAAATTCCCTTCTCCACCCAGGATCTAAAAATAACCCTTGCCCAGACCCAAGTAAAACTGACTCAGATCTAAGCTCTCTCTTCAACAAATTCTTCACGGAATCTATAGCTAATCTTACCAAATCCTTCCCCAACAATAATACATCCAACTCTCTTTCCTCTACTCCCAACAACCCCTCTAACTGTCCTCCCAGTTTCCAGCTGAAACCTGTTTCAACTATATTCATAAAGACTCTTATCTAAACTAAAGCCATGCACTAATGCCCTGATAACATCCCTCCTCTTTCCTTAAATGTGCTGCGAAGGTATTGCTCTCCTATCAGCATCTTAATTAACAGATCTATAAAAGAGTCATATGTTCCTATGCTTTGGAGATCAGCCTACATTCTCCCACTTCATAAAGGAGGCAAAAACACAAATATCTCCAACTTTCGCCCAATTGACCTACTCTCACCTTTATCAAAAATCCTAGAGAAATGCGTCCACCACCAACTCATGCCTTTCTTAATCCATAACCACCTCCTAACACCCACCCAACATGGTTTCCGCCCTGGACACAGCACTATTACTGCCTTACTATCCATCTTAGAAACAGTCAACCAAGCCAGGGATTCTGGGTTACTAGTTTCCACTGTACTGCTAGATCTGTCTAAAGCCTTCGACACCATCTCTCACAAACACCTTCTCTTTCATCTATCAAACCTTCATCTCCCCTGATACTCTATCCTGGTTCTCTAGCTACTTATCAGATAGATCCCAAGCTGTCAAATGGAACAACTCTACCTCCTCCTCCTTACCTACACCCACTGGTGTTCCCCAGGGGTCCATCCTTGGACCCATGCTTTTCAACATCTTCATAAATAACCTTCACTCTGCCATCCCAGACAAAACAGTCATCCAATACGCAGATGATTCTACCTTAGTCTGCGCCGCCTCCAACATTCCCGAACTACTGACAAAAATCCAAATAGCTTTTTCCACTACTGAGAACTGGATGCATCAAAATCATCTCTCTCTAAACTCTAATAAATCCAAAATTCTTCTCTTCGCTCCCTCCAGGGCTTGCACATTTGATAAAACAGCATTCAAAATCATAAGCCAAACAAAGTCAACCATAGAGGTGGTCCCATCTGCAAAACTCCTTGGCATCACTATAGACGAGCACCTCAAATTTGATAGCCACATACAACAAAACATAAAGAAAACCCACCAAAAGCTAGGTATGCTCTATAAGAACAACTGCTTTCTCTCCAACTCCGCTAGACATTCCTTAGCAACTACCTATCTTCTACCATCTCTACTATATGGAGCCCCTCTCCTTACTAACCTGTCTTCTTCCATCTCCACTAAACTCGAAATCTGCTATAATAAAATCTCTAAATTTGCTACCAAATCTAAAACCGCTTCTCACCATTGTCTTTCCCTACAAACTCTGAACTGGCTAGAACTCCCTAACTACCTAGATTACCTCCAACTAACCACTGCTCACAAATTAATATTCTACCCTGAAAAATGCCCAGCCCTAGCAAACATCCTTCCGCCATACACCCCAAACAGATCTCTTAGATCTGAACACCAAAATTTAATCACCATCCACAAACCCAATCGCCATGCTGGTCAGCTCCTTCTCTCCTACTCTCTTGGCAGGAAATGGAACTCTCTCCCTTCTTCTCTTAGAACAACATCTAACACTGAAGCCTTCAAAATCCAACTTTTCTCTTACTTATCCTCTAAACATAAGTGCACCTGCTTACATCCTACATAAATCTACATAAATTCCCCTTGAACCCTCTACATCCTTTCTCTTTACTCTACCCTAATACTATCTTCTTTTCTTCTCTTTTTCTCTCTCGATCACTGCTTGATCAAACTATATTCTACTCTCAGTTTATGTACTTTCTCTCTCTACTCCTCATATGTAAATATTGTAAATAGCATGTAACCTTACACCTTCTTTTCATACAGTCAAACCTGCTACTTGAAGGAAACTACTAAATCTATTGTATCTACCTTCCTGAATGATGTTTTTTGAAGTATACTGCGTGTATTTGCTTTTTTACTAACTGTATTCAATGTAATGTTATTCCAAATGTATATATTTTATTACTATCTTTTACACTATGTAACTTAGATTGTATTTGCTTTGCTTTTGGAGCTTTTCTCCCCGGGCCTCCACTGAAAATGGGTACGTTCTGGCCCAGTGGACTTCCCCGGTAATCAAACTGGAAATAAATAAATAAATAAATTATCCGATTTCTATATTAATCAGCCACTCCATATCTGAATCCTCTGTACCCGTGCTATGGAAAATATCACACATCATCCCCCTCTACAAAGATGGCCCCTCCACTGACCTCTCCAACTACTGCCCCACTGCCATCCTCTCCCCCGCACCAAGATACCCGAAAAATGCATCAACTCACAGGTCTCCAAATTCCTCCTTAACAATAAATTCCTCTCCAATACCCAACATGGTTTCAGACCACACCACAGCACAACTGCTGTCCTCTCCTTCACCAACACTATCCTCCATCACAAAAACAATGGCCTCCTCTCCTCTGCTGTATTTCTGGATCTATCTAAAGCCTTTGACATTGTGTTACACAATCTACTAGTCCCTGCTCTATCTGATCTCTCTTTCTCCACACCAGCCCCAAATTGGTTCTACAGCTATCTACAAGGCTGCCAGGAATCAGCCATCTGGGACAACAATCTATCCCCTCACCTCCCTGTTACTCTCATGGTTCCCCAAGGCTCCATCATTGGCCCCCTACTTTTCTCCCTTTTCACACAAACCTGCACACTACCACCAAACATGCCTCTCTCATACAGTACGCAGATGATTCCACCCTCATCTGTTCAGACCCAACTCTAAGAGAACTCCAACAGATCACCCAAGAATCTTTCTCTTCAGTTGAAAACTGGCTATATAATGCCCAGTTTCTCCTCAATCCAAATAAAACCAAACTCCTCATCTTCCAGTCCTCCCACACTTCACTATTCAAACCAAAGATAATACCTTCATTTCACCAACTCTCCACACAAAACTACTTGGCGTACAGATAGACAATAATCTCATATTTGACACCCACATATCACTAACAATAAAAAAGTTCACAAAAAACTGGGTGCCTTATATAGAAGCCACCAATACCTCACCAAACCAGCAAGAATCTCTATCACTAATTCCCAAATAATCTCCACCCTACTCTACGCATCACCCATACTTACAAATCTTAGTCAGACCTATACATACTTGAAGCCTGCTCCAAATAAATCGCAAAATTTGCCACTGGTGCCTCCTACCGCAGCCACCACTGTGTCTCCCTTAGAGACCTTAACTGGCTTGAACTCCCACAACTCCTATACCAACCTCAACTCACCTTTGCTCATAAACTGGTAAACCACCCTCTCCGAATCCCATTGCTCCATACAATTCTCCAACCCTACCACTCTACCAGACCACTATGCTCCTGCAACAAAAATCTACTCCAGATCACCAAAGCCAAAAACTCAGCAGGTGAAGCACTATTTTCCTGTGCTATATCCAAGCTCTGGAACAACCTTCTCAGTACCATAACTACCCATCCTTCCTGCAGTCTTTTCAAGACTGCACTTAAATCTCACCTAAATTCTCAATGGCTTTGTCCTTGTCTAAGCCCTGTCTAATAACCCCCCCTTCAACCTTTCTCTCCTTTTCAAAGATTTAGATAGAGTACCCCCTCTATCACTATAAAACTGAACTGAAGATTAAATACCATGAAAGGAAATAAGATAAAAAGAAAATGCTGGCAACTAACACATTGCAATGTTATCAATTTATTAAGATGAAAATCAGTTATTAGGTTGAATATCATTTCAAGTATAATAATATTATTTGTTTAACAACATTTGTGGTCCACAAGACTGTCTAATTTTACTCTAAGTAATCTAAATGTTTCTCACACCTTGAATTGTTCTGTTTAATGTACTTATGCTTGTTAATCAAAGAATATATTTGTAATTTTTGGAATTTTTCTCCCCGGGCTTCTGCTGAAAACAGGCTGCTAGCCCAGTCAGACTTTCCCGGTAAACAAACATAAATAAATAATAAATAAATAATGTCCAAACAAAGACTTCTTGAGGCTGAGGCAGAAAGCATTAACTGCTCTTAGGTATCCAAGGTTTGACTAGCATCCCATTCTCCGGACAAGACAGTAGGGTAGAACGGGAGGTAACTTTTGTGTCTGACTTGCCAGTCTTGGAGTAAAGGAGACATTGTTGATTTTCATGTGACAGCCACGTGGTTGAGGTTAGGGGCGTGATATAGCAGTAATATAAAGGTTGTTGTAAGACACATTTGCTCATCTACTCACAGAGTAGTTCTTGCACTGTAACGAGGTACATTAACTACATGTGAAACTATAAGCGCACATGAACAAAATAATGGAGCATGATTTTTCCAAAGCAGTTAAAAGACTGGGAGGTTACAGAATAATATCATTCGTCATGTGATGACCGCAGTCTATATTGTATGAACCTACCTCCCCCTGCTTAGATCAGAAGGAATGAAGAATGTGAGGGCTGTCAGGTCAGTGTGGAGTAAGCCAAAAGTCAGTTTGTAGGGTCAAGAAAAAAAAAGATGAAGATAAATAAATAAAAATATGTGCATACGTGTAAATATACATACATATATGTGAGTGTGTGTGTTGGTGTGTGTGTGTGTGTGTGTGTGTGTGTGTGTGTGTGTGTGTGTGTGTGTGTGTGTGTGTGTGTGTATATCTATGTATAAATCTAAATATAATATGTATATGTATATATATAAAATATATATATATATATATATATATATATATATATATATACATAGATATATATAGATATATATATATATATATATATATATATATATATATATATATATATATATATATATAGGGTTCACTACAGAATCTCAAAATACTGAAATGCCGAATTTCAGTATTTCGAAATTCTATAGCCGAAAGCTTTAATTCCTGAAACCCCAGAACCACGAAATTTACAACTGGGAACCTACACTACAAATACACCACACACATACACATACACACAATGTCCCCCCACAATCAAACATACAGTCCTACACTACAGACAAGCAGGGGGGCAAGCCCCCCACAACCCCCCCTACTTATATATGTCAACTCCTAGATCACACAATCACACACATACAAAGGTAACTCACACCCACACATTTCATAGACCCTTGCACACACACATTACAGCCACAATACACACTAACATACACTAAAGCCCCTAACCAACACACTTACACATGCATACTTACCTGAATTTACACCTATCCAGTCACACACAGCAACACCAAATGCGCTACTTCAAAATCTCTGAACTTCGGGATTTTGAATTTCACTCTTCTGGGGTTTCATGATTTAATACTTTCGGCTATAGAATTTAGAAATACTGAAATTCGGGAATTCGGTATTTTGAGATTATATAGTGAACCCATATATATATATATATATATATATATATATATATATATATATATATATATATATATATATATATATATATATATATATATACATATATATATATATATATATATATATATATATATATCTATATGTGGATCTAGGACGTTTGCTCAACTGAGCAAACGACCGAAATCCAAACGGCCAGGCATACTTACGCGAAAGTACTTTTCACCAAAGAAGCACTTTCGCATAAGTATGCCTGTTGCCGAGGCTGTACTATGGTTGCGTGTAAGGGAAATTTCCCTTTTCTCCACTGTAGTGTGGTCTCGGAGGGAGAATATTAAAGTATGGGGAGGTGTGGGGGCACAGGGGGGCGAAGTCCCCTGCTAAAATGTAAATGTAGTTTTTTTTTTTTTTTTTTTTTGTCTCAAGCTTTAATGAAAGCGCTTTTTTTGATAAAAGCGCTTTCATTAAAGTGCGTTCGGGTTTTATGGATTCAGACGTTTGCTCAGTCTATTTTAACATGTATTCTTCCACAAATAAATAAACAACAAACATTCCAAGTAAAAAAGAATCATTACTGCAAAGCTTGGGTGAAGTATAGTAATAAAAACTGATGCAGGTGGAAGAGTTCTATAGCAGACTACCTCCAGCATTCTTCAGTTGACAAAACTCCCATCCACAAGTTTGATTATCACTTAAAGAACCACAGCTTACTTAGTTTAAGTGTTGTATGAAAATAGATGTCAGTAGATGCAATGCACTTTTCAGCTGACTTTATTTTATTGCTACTTTATTCAGCTGCTTTTACTGTAATTGTGTTCTTCATACTTTTATTACCTTATTTTTCCTGTGTTCTTAAATGTTTGAGTGCTTTTATTCTGCTACATTTAATACTGCTTGTTAGTAGCCTAATTAAATGTATCTGTTATTCTAAGCATTTTAAGCTTTGGTCTTAGCATTTGTGTTCAGCCGAGTTACTTTACATTTAAGAAGGTTCTTGTGGTCTACACTCTTGTGGACAAACCCTTAACAAAACCTTCTCTCCCTAAAGCCCTGCATACCATTGCTAGAATCTCCTTCTGTTCTGACTGCATGTGCTTCTCAAACAATTTGGAAATCATTTGCTGATATGTATATATTTTGGCACTTTTTAACTGTTCAGAGTTCTGTACTGTCTTAATTTTTGCTTGACTGAATTATATATATATATATATATATATATATATATATATATATATATATATATATATATATATATATATCTTCTTCTTCTTTCGGCTTTTTCCCGGTTAGGGGTCACCACAACGGATCACCTGTCCGCTCATGATTGGCAGTGGAGTTTTACGGTGTCAAGTTGCCAGCCCGGCGCCCAACCATGCACAGAAGGCACACACATCCACAAACTCACACCTAAGGCCAATTTAGAGTGTCCAATCCACCTACAGCCTGTCTTTGGGATGTGGGAGGAAACCGGAGCACCCGGAGGACCACAGAGAGGACATGCAGACTCCGCACAGAAGGTACCCCAGCTGAGGATCGAACCAGAGAACCTCTTGCTGTGAGGTGGCAACGCTAACCACTGTGGCCGCCCCATACATATATATATATATATATATATATATATATATATATATTATATATATATATATATATATATATATATATATATATATATTTGCTGGGATTGTTTTCTGATACTCTAAGTGATTTCATTTAGATTTTTTTTCCTAATTTACTGTTTTCTGCACTTGTTATTAGTCATTTTTTTAAGTTAATTGCATTTATTTAAACTGTATTTGCTCTAATATTGCTACACACTTGTGTGCTAGCTTGCACTGCATTTGAATTGTTTTTACTGCTGTTATAGCTGCTTTTCTGTAAAAAAAAAGTTATAAGCTTGTTTCCTGCCTTTCCTGTAACTAGTCTAGTCCAGATACAGATTTGCTGTATCCAGGACTGTTGGCAAGCTTCTTAGCCCCCCCCACCCAGACCTTTCTGTGTTGGAGGGTAGCCTTTTAGCTTATCAGTGGGAGTGGTAAGCACTAGGTAGCCTGTCTACCACAAGAGGAGTGGTTTCTGGCCCAGAAATTGTAGTTTATTGTCCTCTTGGGCAGTTTTTCCATCCCTTTCAACGTTCTGGTTTAAACGCTCATGTTTGTGCTTGTTTCCCACCTTTCCTGTAACTAGTCTAGTCCAGATACAGATTTGCTGTATCCAGGACTGTTTATAAGCTTCTGAGCTACCCCAAGACCTTTCTGTGTTGGAGGGAAGCCTTCCAGCTTATCAGTGGGAGTGGTAAGCACTAAGTAGCCTATCTAATACAAGAGGAGTGGCTTCTGGCCCAGAAATTGTAGTTTATTGGCCATTTTGGGCAGTTTTTCCATCTCTTTCAACTTTCTGGTTTAAAAGTCCGCATTTGGGCTTGTTTCCCGCCTTTTCTGTAACTAGTCTAGTCCAGATACAGATTTGATTTATCCAGGACTGTTTGTAAGCTTCTGAACCCCCAACCCTTTCTTTGTTGGAGGGAAGCCTTCTAGCTTATCAGTGGGAGTGGTAAGCACTAGGTAGCCTATCTAGGTTCATAGGTTTATAGGTAGGTACTAGGCTATTGGCCCTGGGGCCTGTACAAGCCCAGCCAAAAAGGTACCCTGGCTTTTGCCACTCAAGAAAATTATTTTCCTGTGCCACTGTTGAGCAGAGCCTGGCTTTTGCCACCCAAGAAAATGATTTTCCTGTGCCACTGTCGAGCAGAGCCACAGAGGTGATTCCTGGGGTGAATTTCCTATTTCCCATCCAATCATCAAGATTCTTCTTGAAGAGTGCTAATGAGGAGCTTTGCTTGATACAGCTAGGTAGTTTATTCAAGAGTATGGGAAGTCCCTGGGTCAGGAATCTATCCCTCCGGCATGTTCTGTTTATTGTGGTGACAAGGTTTTGGTCTGTCACAAGAGAAGTGGTTTCTGACCCAGAAATTGTAGTTTATTGGCTGACTGGACAGTTTTGTCCATCTCTTTCAACTTTCTGGTTTAAAAGCCCATATTTGAGCTTGTTTTCCACATTTCCTGTAACTAGTCAAGTCCATAAGTTCATAGATTCATAGGTAGGTACTAAGCTATCTACCCAAGGACATTTATAAACCTAGCCAGAGTGTGTCGGCTTTTGCCACCCCATTGATTAATTAACTGAGCATCTGTTAAGCAGAGCCAATGAAGTGATCCCAGGGTGTATTTTTTGTTACCCATCCACTCATCAAGGTTTCTCTTGAAGAGTGTTAGTGAGGGGCTTTGCCTAATGTAGATAGGAATTTTGTTCCAAAGCATGGGGAGTCTCTGTGACAGGAATCTATTCCTGCAGCATGTTCTATTTATTGTTGTGGCGAGGTTTAGCTCACTAGAGCATGTGGCTCGCAGTGACTTGGATTTCTTTAGGTGGAGCATGCCCATCAATTCTGAGTAGGACATGGTTTTGTAAGTCAGGCAGAGATCTCCTCTGAGTAAGCGATATGCCACTGAGTACAGCCGGAGCTTTTTCAGTCAGTCTGCATAGGACATATGTTTGAGGCAAGTAATCCTCTTGGTGAGGTACTTTTGTGGTCTTTCCAGCTTTTGGAAGTTTCTTGTGAGGTACATCCCAAATGGGGCATTGTACTCTATGGTGGGTCTGATGAGTGATTAGTAGAGGGGCACTATAACCTCTTTCTTTCTAGATGTGAACCCTTTAGTAATTAGATGGGCCACATAGAAGGATTTCCTAACTACTTTGGCAATATGTTTGTCAAAGCAGAGATTACTATCTACCTGGGTCCCCAGATCTCTTATTATCTCTTCTGTATTAAGGGGGCTGCCACCTATGTGGTAATTCGTGGGTGTTTTGTTTTTCTCAAATGGGATGACTATGCATTTTTTGGCATTTAGCTTGAGGCCATGACTTTGACATCAGGTGTCCGTCTCAGTAAGGACTTTTTGGAGGATGTCCTTGTCAGCCGTAGAGTCAATTATGGCTCCCAGTTTGCAGTCATCGGTGAACTTGGTTAGCCATAGTCCTCCTGTGTTTGCCTGTACTTCTGAGAAGTATATACTGAACAGTAGGGGTCCCAGGACCGAGTCTTGCAGGACACCACTTGTGACTGGTTTAGAGTCGGACCTGGAGCCTGCTATTCTTACCATGTGAGTTCTGTCTGTAAGCCAGTTGGCAACCCATCTTGTGACGTAGGGGTTTATGTTCAGGCTGGTGAGGTTTTCTGTAATACCCGAGTGGGGAATGGTGTTGAAAGCCTTGGCAAGGTCAAGGTAGGCTATGTGAACCACCTTTCCCTCGTCTATGGCCTTGGTGACTGTCTCAAAGAAGTCAATCAGGTTTAGTAGGCATGATCTGCCCTTAACAAAGCTGAACTGGGTCAGGTCAAGTGTTTGGAAGTTCCCAATGTCTTTGTTAATGAGTTCCATGATGATGTCCTACATAGCCTTGCAGAGCAGGCTAGTCAGGCTGATGATCCAGATACAGATTTGCTGTATTCAAGACTGCTTGTAAGCATCTGAGCCCCCACGCCTTTCTGTGTCAGAGGGAAGCCTTCTAGCTTATCAGTGGGAGTGGTAAGCACTAGGTAGCCTATCTAGCCTACAGATTTGCTGCATCCAGGACTGTTTGCAAGCTTCTGAACTGTACCAAAAAGTCTGCTCTTCAATTTTTTCCTTACATCTACTAGTTCTCTCCTCTCCTGCACTTTTACTAGCTTATTAGTCTAGCACTTTAACAGACTTCTTGTAACAATTATTGTAGCACACAAAAGTGCTACCAGCACGAAACATTCTACAAGGAAACAGCTCCAGTACTTATTATTAATGCCCAACTCTCCAGGCATGTCTAAAGGTCAGTTACCTGTGCTTTCTCATATTAATCTGGTGAACTTGGGCATCCTGTGGCAATGTAGCAACTGTCTCATGTACCCTGACAACCCTCTCCTCTTACTTCCCAACACTCAGATTTGCGAGAGATGCACTTATATTTCCAAATTGGAAGCCATGTACTCTCCAGCCAAGACCGGAATAGCTGGTCAAGAGGAGATGGTCAACTCTTGTACCACACCACATGGAACACACAGCCCTCCAGAAGGCACACCAGCACTGCCTTCACATAAAAACACAAACCACACACCCACCTTCACTGAGGCTCTTAATAAAAATCTTTCCAAACAGCAGAGACCTCCAAGGCAGAAACGCACTTGACCACCCCCAACACAACACTAATCATGAGGCACGTAACTCTCATAAACAGTGTGCCACTCAATGAAAGCCCCTAAGGCAAAACAGCATGCCCAACACACTAGTAATAGGTGACTCGATAGTGAGGCACACTGATGTTCCACGCACTAGGTTGAATAAGGTGAAAGTAACATTCAGCCGCCTGTCAGGTGCCAGGATTCACCACATAATGTACACACTCAGGCCCTCAACAACAGGTACAAATGTGGCTCTGTAATTGTACATGTGTGTGTGAATGACCTGAGACGTACCTCCCTGGACTACATGTAAAGAGACATAGAGGAGCTCTCAGATTATGTGGCTCAGGCGGGTATGACCCTAGCCCTGAGCAACCCCCTACCATAACCCAGAATGATACAACAGTACAAGAAGAAAATGATTGATTTCAACAATTGGCTAAGTTTCTGATGTTATTCTAAGGGGATCCAGTATCTGTCTGCTTGGGATGACATGATAACCAGACCCCGATGCTTTGCTAGAGATGGCCTGCATCTGTCACACCCGGGCTTCTGGATAGTGGCCAAGGCACTTGCCACCCCTATAGTGCCTTTTTTAGGTGGTGTTACAAAGACCAAATTATCATCATAGCAGGTAAAAACAAATGCAATCCGAGGGTCATGCTGCTCAACATTAGAAGTCTAAATCTCAAAATGCACTCACTCAAAGCACTACTTAAAATGGAGAATATGACATCTGTGCTGTAACAGAGACCTGGTTCAAGGCAGCAGAAAGCGTCACTGCACTAACAGGCTATAACTCATTCCACACCTTTCAGCCCCAGAACTTGGACCGAAGCTCCAAAGGCAGTGGTGTTTCCATATTCATAAAGGATGCACACACCTCCAGACTGGTAGACCAACATAACGGATCAGAGATACTTCAGATGCAGCTAACATTGGGCAAGACAGTGCTTCAGGTCATAGCCTGCTACAGGTCCCCAGCCATGTCCCAAGACTCACACTCTACATTCCTAAGCACCCTGGAGAATATTAGGGTCCAACCTAACACTCATACTGTACAACTTCAACTACCCCTCCATTAACTGGGAAAACTACTCATGTACCAATACACTTGCCCAACATTTCTTGGAATTCATTAATTCTAATGCCCTGGATCAGCTCATTCTTACCCCGACTAGAAGTAGCAACATCCTTGACCTGGTCATTATTAACATGGGCGACTGTTGCTCTACACCAATAGTCAATGCCTCCCTGGTTAGATCCAACCACAAACAAATCACCTTGGAAATCCACATCGCTCCCACCCCTCCTGCATAAGTTACCACTATGAAAAACTTTTCCAAAGCTAACTTTGTGCTCCTAAAAACAGAGGTTTCTAACTTCACGCCCCCATGCAAATGGAGAATAGTTGCATGGCCACCGAATCATACACCAATGCACTGTACGAACATGTACACAGATACATGGATCTCACCATATCCAATAGAACCAAGATGCTCTCCTCCACAAAAAGGAAGCCAATCTGGTGGTCTCCTGCCATAAACAAACTCTACAATAGAAGGCAACTGATGTGGAATAAGGTGAAGTCCCAAGACTGGAAAAACTCCCTTATCAGCTTCAACAAAAAGTTGAGATCCCTCATCAAATCCTATAAAGCTAGCTATGAAAACAGAATTGCAGCAGATAGTAAAGACAACCACAAGGCCTTCTATAGTTATGTAAAGAATCTCCATGGCAATACCCAGACTTGCTCTGAGCTACTGCACAATGGTACATCCTATACCGAGCTAACAGATATTGCCAATATACTGGCTGACAGACTCAATGCCAACTTTACCCCGCTCTTCCCCACCAATGGACCAATCACAATACCAGTAGATTGCCAGACATCCAGTATTACTGCTGCATAGGTTAAAACAGCACTGTCCAAGGCCAAGAATACAGCTTCTATGGGACCTGGCAATATCCCTGGCTGTGTTCTACATGAACTACAGAGTGAACTTGCACCTCATTTGTTTGCCCTGTTCAGTCACAGCCTCACCTCAGGCTTTTTCACTATTGAATGGCACACTGGTACAGTCATCCCTCTCCACAAAGGAGGAGCAACTACAGACCCTGGGAACTATGGCCGCATTAGCCTGACGAGTCTTATATGCAAAGCTATGGAATGCGTCATCATGGACCTGATAAACAAGGATATAGGGGATCTCCAAACTCTGGATTCCACACAATTTGGCTTTGTGAAGGATAAATCATGCCTGCTTTACTTGGTCGACTTCTTTGAGTCATTCACCAGAGCTGTGGATGAAGGCAAGGTGGTTCATACAGCCTACTTTGATCTGGCCAAGGCCTTTGATACTATTGCCCACTCAGGAATCATAGAAAAACTCACTAAGCTAAGCATCAACCCCTATATCACTAGGCAGATTGCAAATTGGCTCACAGATAGAACCCACAGTGTGAAAGTAACTGACTCCAAGTCACACTGCTGACCAGTCATGAGTGGAGTCCCACAGGGCTCGGTCCTGGGTCCTCTACTGTTTGGTATCTACTTCTCTGAAGTCCAGGCCAACACAAAGGGGCTCTGGCTGACAAAGTTCACAGATGATTGCAAGTTGGGAGCTATTATTAATTCCCCAAGTGATTATGACATCCTACAGAAAGGCCTCACTGAGACCAACAACTGGTGTCGAAACCATGGCCTTAAGCTCAATGCCAAAAAATGTGTCATCATGCTCTTTGGGAAAAAACCCAGTTCCCATGAATTACCATAACGATGGTAGTCTATTGAACACAGAAGGCATTTTAAGAGATCTAGGAACACAGGTTGACAGCAACCTCTCTTTTGACCACCACATTGCCACTGTGGTCAGAAAGTCCTTCAATGAGGCACATCTCATTACTAAGGGTTTTGCATCCAGGAAGAAAGAGGTCATTGTCTCCCTCTACTCTTCCCTCATTAGGCCAATCATTGAGTACAATGCCCCATTTGTCATGTACTTCACTAGTCACCTGCAACAACTGAAGAAGCCCCAAAAGTAGCTCACAAAGAGGATCCTAGGCCTTAAACACTTCTTCTATATGGACAGACTAAAACAACTCCAGCTATTCTCTGTCTCATATTGCCTACTTAGAGGCGATCTCTGCTTGACTTACAAAACCATGTCTGACCCAGCTCTGTTAGAAATGTTACATCTAAAAAAATCCCAGTCCCACCACACCACACGCTCTAGAGACCTCAACCTCATTACCACAATCAGCAGAACAAGCTGGAGGGACAGGTTCATAACCCAGAGACTGCCCACGCTATGGAATAGACTTCCCATACATGTCAAACAGAGTACCTCGCTGGCCCTCTTCAAGAGAAATTTTGTTGAGTGGTTGGGAAATAGAAAATTCACCCTGGGGATCACTCCAGTGGCTCTACTCGACAGAGGCACTGGGTACTAAGTTCGGGTGGCGTGATGCCAGGGTAATCCTATGGGCTAGGCTTCTAACGGCTTCAGGGCCATTAGCCTAGTACACACCTATGAACCTATGAATATTGGCCATAACATATCATTAATGTCTTTTTCTCTGTTCTATCCAATGTGCTTTTGCAATCAGTCTATCCATCTCTCTCTCTCTCTCTTATTTTGTAAAACACTTTGCCTAGTGAGGCTTCCTTTGTTAGTAAGCAGAACAGGGTAATCAAGATGTTCCTATTCCCAGCAATGATCTCCAGATCATCCTATTGAATCCCAAGGCAGATCCTCTTGGCAGGATGGCATATATAATTTCATCAGTGAGAGGTGTGGATGTGCTCAAGGTACATTCTTTCTTGGTTGACAAACCACCTTAAATGACTCCTCTCAAAGAGGAGGAGCAGCAACTCTAGCTAGAGGCTCTCCTGCATTGTTATATTCATCATTATTTCATGGAGAGTAAGTTAGCAATGTGTAGAGCATTTTCCTTTCCACCATTTGTCTACATGAAGTCACAGTTTTGGAGTGCATGGTAAGAGATAAGAATAGTGACATAGATTAGTGGCAAAATTTAGCATCTGAAATTATTGTTCCATTTTCACTTCATCCTCACAATTTTGAAAAATACCTGTAGCAGTTCCAACACTCTACAAACTTGTTTTGAAATTTCCAATTGTCTCAAACCCAACAATCTACAACAACTGAGAATAACTTAAACTCCTCCATATGGGGAAGTTACTTCACTATCACCTGAAAGGACAAATTCACTTTTTCAGGAATGATTTCAAGATCTCTGTTATGTGGGTACTGGTTTCCTTCACAGCCACTTCAAATTCAACCATAAATTATGTCAATGTTATGAGACGAGGGCACTTGAAAGCCCAGACATGATGGCTGCTTATGAAAGATAAGTGAGCAGGAACAAAAGGAGAAACAGATGGTTGCATTTAAAGCTGCAAATATGAAGGGGCAGCTATGCATTTTCTTGAAAAGGTAATCACATTAGGCCAAGATGTCAGTTCCTTGAAATAAACAATAGAAAAGCAAGAAAGAGAAGTGGAAAGGCTATAAGGGAAATCACAGAATATTGAGGAAGATAAAGCAGCAATTAAAACTGAGCTGCAGGAGTAGAATCACAGAAAACAAGAAGTAAAAGATATAATAAAACGGTTGAAAAGATGGATGATCTTGAAAAATCACTCAATAGGAATAACATCATGACAACTGTAAAACAAGAAAGAGTGAACAACAGTGAACTGGAGCAATGTTTTAATGCAGTATTTATATGAGAGATTTGTGATACCAGGAAATCAAGAAACACTAAAAGGGAGAATACACTGAGTGGGGAGGCAGCAAGTAATAGCACAAAGCAGACCCTGGCATGTGTTGTTATGTTTACATCCCTTTGTTGTGTCAAATGAAATAATAAGGTAAGCAAAAAGACTTTACATGTTCCCATTTACAGGAATATTCATAAAGCTAGCCAAGGATTACTTGAAAACACTCTACTACCCTGTTGGTTCTGTAAAAACTTTATTCCCACCACCCCCCACACGTATTCCATGACATCCCTACCACCTATCTCTTACCTTATATCTCTAAAGAGCAGGTCATAAATGCCCTCTCTAATGCCAAAAACACAGAATCTATGGGACCTGATAATATCCTAGGCTGCATTCTACATGGACTCCATCATGAATTAGCAGCACCTTTAGGTATTCTTTTCAATCATAGTCTAAGCACTGGTTATTCACCAGCTGAATGGAAAACAGCCACCATTATTCCCTTGCACAAATGTGGTGCTTCCACTGACCCTGGGAATTATAGACCTATTGCCTGACTAGCCTTATCTGGAAAGGCCATGGAGCGAATCATCATGTTCCTTATCAACAAAGATATAGGTAATCTCCAAACACTTGATCCAACTCAGCTTGTATTTGTCAAAGGGAGATTATGCCTGTAAACCTGGTGGATGTCTTCCCCTGGACAAAGAGAAATCTGTGTATACAGCCTATCTAGACTTAGCCAAGGCATTTGACACTATCCCCCACTGACACATCATTGACAAAATCACCCAACTAGGCATCAACCCTTAAATCATTAGAAGGGTCACTAACTGGCTCACTGATAGAACTCATATAGTCAAAATAGGGGAATCCACCTCAAACAGTAGACCTGCAACCAGTGGTGTTCCACACTAATCAGTCCTGGGACATCTACTGTTTGGAATCTATTTCTCTGAAGTACAAGCAAAAACTAAAGGTCTGTGGCTGACAGAGTTTACTGATTACTGCAAACTGGGAATGGTTATAGAATCTCCAAATTATGTCAACATTGTTCATTGTCAGTGGTGAAACAGATAGCATGGTTACGTTTTGTGTAGAAGGCTATGGGTTCTCTTCCCATACCGGGTAGACTGATTGCTGAGACTACCACTCAGTGAGGGGGGGCTGCTGCACTCCTGAGTGTGTCCTCCTTTGAATGGGATTACTAATAACTATAGGCTTGTTGTTGGTTTGCATATCAACAACACACCATTATTTGGGGTTGGGAGGGTGGCCAAATGGTTAAGGTGTTTGCCTTACAAACACAAGGTGCAGGGTTTGAGTCTCACAAGGGATAATTGGCTAGGCTTAAAATGGCTCGCAAGGGCAGTTAGCTTAGTACTAATCTATGAACCTATGAACATCCTACAAAAAGGTCTTACACAAACAAATGATTGGTGCCAAAGTAATGGACTTAAACTCAATGCAAAAAATGCATTATCATTCCTTTCAGTAAAAGTAATGCTCCTGCTAACTACCACACCAATAACAACACCTTAAGTAGGCACTCAATGGTGTGGTGAGACACCTGGGCACACAGGTTGACAGCAACCTTACCTTTGACCACCATGCCTCCACAGTGGTAAGAAGGGCATTCTATATTGCTTATTTCATAAGTAAGGGCATTATAACCTCCCTGTACACTTTCCTCATCAGGCCAATAATTGAGTACAATGCCCCTTTTGGTATGTACCTTTCTAAGCACCTGCAGCAATTGAAGAAATCACAAAGGTTCCTAACAAGGGAAATTCATGGTATTTACCATCTGTCCTATGCGAATCATCTAAAATCACTGTCACTTTATTCTGTTTCATACAGACTACTCAGAGATGATCTCTGTCTTGCATATAAGGCAATCTCTGACCCTGTGTTATTGGAAATGCTTCATAATCGAAAGTCAAATTATATATGGGTTACTCACTCTAATGACCTTAACCTGGTATGTGACATTAATAAAACCTGCTGGAGGGACAGATTTATCTCCCAGAGGTTACCACACCTTTGGAACAGACTCCCACTTCATGTAAAACAGAGCACCTCATTGGCCCTCTTCAAACGCAATCTAGACAATTGGATGGGTGACCATAAATGTACCCCGGGGGACCACCTGTGTCCCTCTTGGACATGGACAATAAGTGCTTATCATGGAAATATGGGTAAGAATTGGTTAGGCTTGTAAGGGACCTAGGGCCATTAGCCTAGTAACTTCCAATGATCCTATGATCCTATAACAGAAATAATGCTATGCTGGTGCTATTAAATGAACTAAGAATGAATGAAACAGCTGCATGGGTGAAATACCCTGCAATTCTGGAAGGAGAATGGGTCAGGCTACACAATACAGAGGATGTCCGAAAGTTTAAACAAAGGTATTACAGACAACTAAATAATCCAGGCAGTAAAAGTCTAAATCATCTGCCAGACATTGACTGGGAGAGCAACCTTAGGTACATGGCAGATAATTGCAAAGATGCTTGGAGGATGAGCAATGTCAAATGATGGAACCCCACAAGGAAGAAGATTAGCCCAGGAATGAATGTGGAGTCACATGCCAGTAAAAGAGATGAGCAGGAAATAAACAAATTACAAAAAGATGAGAAAAGAGACAAGATGCTGGAAGTGCAACAAGTAGAAAAGATTTATTAAGGTGACAAAATGATGAGAAGGCTCTCCCAAGAAGAATTAGGCACAAAAACAGAAAGAGAAAGAAATGAGAGCTGTAGGGAGATGGGAGGATTGTGCATTAAATGGTTTGGATACTTAGATGTGAACTGCTGGACAAATGAGAGACTGAACAAATTGGATAGAAGCATTTATGATGGATGGCAGTGTCAAGGAGATGGAAGACAAGACTACAGAAGTGAATTTTACCATAGAAAGAAGCAATAAATAAATGAAAGAAATGGACAGTACAAGGCAGGTAAGTGCAGACTGTGCAGGAAGGATGTATTAAGTGAAACAGATCCTTATCTTGCAAGAGATTACCCCAGGGAACACATCATCAAAACGTTACAAATAATTGGATGAACTGAATTGATTCCCAGGCAATGACTGTTAATGTGGGTGGGTGGGTGGTAAGTGATGCATTTCCTCATAACTACTAATTGATGCACAACAAATTGCACCAAACATAAATTTAATGACTAAATATAGGAAAAAGAATAAGTACTAATTGCTGATATAACAACTGGAGAGCACAAATATGAATTTATCGGGGAAACAAGGGAAAAGTGAACAACAATCCAGAGACATATGTGAAATAAAGGAACACTGTTACATAAGAAGCATAGAAAACAGCTATAAAACTATAAAAAAAAAGTTGGACTATCTGACAAATGAAACTGGTACACCAGACGAGTGAGCTGCAGTGAGGATGGGCGACAAATGAATTTGAATGTAATATAAAAAGATTGTGACTTGAATACTGGGCTGTCATGCAATGTAACAGTGTGAGTGACAGTGGAAGGGAAGGGAACAAAAAATCTTAAAAGGTCCATGTCCAGGACATGCCCATGCACAGGCAGGGATCCAGAGACTGGGGATGGGGAGAAGGGGTCTGAACATAAGTAGGTGCCAAAGAATGCACTATTTGGATTGGAGGACAGACCCAGAGAATGATTTATGCCAGATGGCAACATCCAGCAAAGCAGAAGGATGGGCAGAAACAACAAGGGAAGATATAATTAATTATGCATGATGCTGAAGTTCCATCAAATTTTGTTAGAAGAAGGAAAATACAGAAAAAAGTTAAAGAAGATGGGGAGACATACTTATGTTAGGAGAAACATGACTGAAAATCAGAGATAAGGATAAAATACTGTATTATGACTATTGCAAGGGAGAGATGAACAGCAAAACTGGAGGAAGAAATACAGGAGTAGCAACTGTATTTCAAAGAGGGCTTAAGGCAACCACAGAGAATGTATTAAAAAGTGGGTTAAGTCGACAGATCATCTGTCAGAGAAGCATGGAAGGGGCACACTGGACAAAAAGAAACATATGCATCAAACAAGGATGAAGAAGGATTCTACAAGAACATTTTTTGCTAAATGAGCACAGACCAGACGAGATGGAATAGCAATAATAGGGAGGACTACAACATCATCATGAAAAAGAAAAAGACAGGTTGTATAGAAGGAAGGAATACAACAAAAGGATGAGACAAGAACTAGCCCAAGGTACAAAGGAGGGAGGAGAAATACAGATAGAAAAACAGGAGAAAGGAACAGGGAAAAAAGGAGGGCAAAATGAAAGAGGATGATGTCCTGGAGGAAGCTGAAGAGGTTAGGGATCAAAAGAACCAAACAGATCTATGTGGTATTAAGAGAAATAAGGGGCAAGGTCAAATAAGAATGAATGAGGAAGAAATAGAGAAGGGATATAGGATGGAAGGGAGTTACAGTGTACTGATAAAAGATAATTCAGGAAGTTAGGCCAATGCTGGACCTTCACAGAGTGAGAGATCAAAACCTGAGAATACTGCATAGCTGGTATATAGCCACTATTAAACTGGTAACGGAAGGCAGAAAGGAGGATAATAGATGCTGGAGGTGTCAGGAAGAGACAGAAATGATTCAAATGTTGTGCAACTGTGGCTGAGAAGAAGAAGTCTGGATATAGGCACAGATGATTTGGGGAGACATATTTCAATGGGATGCAGGGCGTACTTGGGAATTCTGCATATGGAGCATAAACAAAGTGGATGGCATCTTGAAAGAAAAAAAAATGAACATTTTCAGACTGCTCAGTACTGAAGTTAAAACCATTATTCATTCAAAACTGGAAGTGGCCAAAAACAATATGAGAGTAAGAGTTACCCAAGAAGTATCCTGGACATGAAGTAGATATCAGAAAGTGACTAGAATGAGGAAAGGAGGGGGTGTAAATGCAAAGACAATGGAAAGAGGTAAAAGCATACTACGAGTGAAAATCATACCAGGAGGAAGGACAGTGTGACCCCAAAGGCAAACCAAGGATGGAAATGGGATAGGCACTAATAAATTAAGCAGCACTAATAAATGAAGCAGCCAACTCCTGATGAATTACGGTGCACCATGCATGAGCACTGCACGTGAATGTACTATACTGTATGGAGTTAACTTCAATTGTCAAATGTAAACACGAGTTTTCGGGTTTGTCCATTGGAAAAGGTAAGCCAGACTGTAGTTAAGGATATAAAGTTAAATGAGCCAGACACTGGTGGTGCTAAAGTGCAACATACATAAGGATTGCATTACAAAGGTGATACGGAAATGTGTTTTGTGCAATAAAGTTTGACTAAACAAAATATAAAATTAAAAAATATAAATATTTCAGTGTATATGAGAGATCACTGTTACTTAAAACCATGAGAACAGCATTAGCTACAAACTAAAACTGAATCCTCTCTCCACCACTGGGCACTTCCTAAACCACAATTGCACCTTTATATTCTCTTATGAAAATCATGTTCAGGGTTGAAATGAACATATTTTCTTGGGAGAGTACTATGCCCTACTTCAATGGATTGGAATGAAAAGTCATTAATGTTGAAAATGCAGGCACAACTCTTGCTCTGAATATGAAAGGACCAAACTGTATGCAACAAAATTCCTCCCAAGACTCCATACTGCTGTAACATGACCTACAAGTCATTCAAGTTCATACACCTTCTCCAATTTCACAAATAAAATGCAGACCATTCTGGCAAAATTTAACACAACCTCTAGTGCATGTGCAAGAACAAAGAGATGAGTCTTACATGGAGTCAAATTTCCTCAACAATATCAGATGCTGACCTGACAGATGAAGTTCTTTTAAAGCACCTGGCGTAAGCACTGACTTTTCCATTGAGGATAAAAATTCTGATCCTTATATTAGCAGAATACATCGCCTGCTTCCTCCTTTTTGAAAACGGGTATCACAGCCCCTGTTTGCTAGTCAAGAGAGACTGTCCTATCATCCACAAAACATTGAAAATGCATATTAACTTTAAAACTCCAAAGATCTTTAAGACTATGGCTTTTCTAGCTGACCCATTTTGAACTGTTTAATAGCCACTGTCACATTATCTTCACAAAACTGACAGAATCTTAACAGTTGCTTGTGGCACTGTGCCTCAAACCAGTAGGCATCCACTAAATATAGAAGTTCCCAGAAGAAAAGACCATGATCCAGCTCAAGTAACTGCACTAAAACTCACAAAAACACATTTAATAAACACAAACTTTCACACATGCAAGTGCTTCTTCAGGCATTTAAAACTCTGTCAAAGTCATTTTCCACTACCAATGAGAAGAACCTAAAAATGTCCTACCTCCCTATCCAAAGTAATCATATTTTTTGTTTGAGACTCTGTATTACCATTGGAAATTCATTGTCCATGGCCACGCTAAGCTCCTCTGCCATGCAGGTGTTTTCTTCCTTGACAGCTAAATCTGCTACCTTGTTGGCCTACAGATATGTAGCAATCAAACTGGGTGATACTCATCCCCTGCTTGCTTGAACTACATAGAACACATTTTTCATAAACTTGATGTTTTTCCATAATCATTGATGTTCAACACTTAGTTTAATATTAAAACCATATCAAGTGCGGTCTGCCTTTGTTAATAGTTGATTATCATTCTCTCTCACCACCTTGAGGACTTCAACAGTACCCATTCAGTTTCCACACCACCAGGGCAATCAGTAAAAAGAAAAATCTCTTCTGGAGGTGGAGCACAAATGCCTTTGGCTTTCTGAGGATACGTTCAATACAAAATTGCCTTTCCTGAATCTGCAGCTACTACCTTGGTCATGTGACCTAACTTCCCACCAGGAGGTGCTGAAATCTCAAAACTGCCCTTGACTAACATGTTTAGAACATGTGACCTAAGGTATGATGACATAAATATGAAGTCAGTTACCCATTTCGGTGCAAATGCATTTATTATCAGTCCTTCCATTGAACTTAGGGTTGTTATGGACACATTTTGATTAGTTTAAGCATCCAGTAACAACTCACCATTCAAAATTAAATCAGAGAAGCTAATCCCTCCAGTAACATCCCTCCAAGTTTGTGCAACACTCATGTGAGCACTGAAGTAGCCAGTAAGCATTACAGAGTCATTAGTCAACCATTGCTCCCACATTTTCTGAAAAGGGTGAAAACCACAAACAGTTGTGAGGTGCTTACCTACAAACAGAGAGAGTTTTCCTTTCTGCATTTCACAGACACATTATGTTAACCCTCTCATCTTATGACACAAACTTCAGCATATAGCTGCTGTTGAGTATCCTTACACCCATCTGGTATACCAACTGAGGAGTAAAAATGGAGTAGTACACTAATCACTGTGAATCAGAAGCCTTTTTCCATAACCAGTGCTGAGTATAGAGGAAATGCCAAATATTTCCAGATGTAAAATGAAAAGTCTTTTTTTAAAAAAAACAGCACTGTGAATAAAGGTAATTCCTAATATTTCTAGCTGGCAAAAGAAAATTTTTTTTCTTTCTAGAGCAAATGTTGTGAATAGTGATAATTCCGCGTATTTCTAACTGGCAAATGAAAAGTCATTTCTAGAATCGGTTTTCTATTAGAAGACCGAAGACGCATTCTTTCGAATGTGTCTTGGTCGAACTCAAGAGCCTGAAATGGCAAAATATTGAAGCGGTTTTCATGCAAATTTTTTCCCTGGGAAAGAAGTCACTTGGCCTCTTTGTTACTTTGCCGTTTTTGGCACTGTAGTGCAGTCTCGGAGTTGGTATATTTAAGTAGGGGGTGTGGGGTTGCAGCCCCCAACATTGGGGGGTGTGGGGGGCAAAGCCCCCCCCAAGTTAATGTAATGTTTAAAGTGTTTTATTTATTTATTTATTTTTTTGTTGGAACAGCGATTTGTTTCCCTAGGAAAAAAATCGCTGTTCTGACAGTTTGAAATTGTAAGCTTTCTCTTACAGAGGGTCAATTAATCACCGTTCGCTTTTTTAAGCATTCAGTGATCTAATATAGACCCCTAGAATAAGTGCTTTCATATAGACAAATATTTTTAGCTGTCAAAAGAGAAGTCATTTCCTTGAACCAGTGCTGTATATAGACACAATGGTAAATATTTCCATCTGGCAAATGAAAAGTCTTTTTCTAAAATGAATAGTGTGTGTGGAAATAATGCCAGATATTCCAGCTGGCAAATGAGTAGCATATTTCTAGAACTTAATTTGTGTATAGAGGTAATGCCTAATATTTCTAGCTGGCAAAAGCAAAGTCTTTTTACTAAAAAAAAACTGCTGTGTATAGAGTTAATGGTAAATATTTCTAGATGGCAAAGAAATCTTACACCAGAATAAGTATTGGGTATAGAGGTAATTCTAAATATGTATATATGACACTTTTTTACCTCCCAACTTTATTCTGGCTGGTTTTCTTCAGTGTGTTGATAGCCAAGAGGAAACAAGCTTGTCCATCAAAGAGTTAGATGGATTTTGTGAGAGAAGACCTGCGACAATCAGGCATGAGTGCCAAAGAAGATAGGAGAGTGGCATAGAACAGAGAGAGAAATGGTGACAGTTGACACAACACCCTGCCCCAATGAAGACAATGGGAAAAGGGGGTTTGATGATGATATTGTTTACTAATGTTAATTTTGATTGACATAATGACATTTTAAAAATGTAAATGACTGATGCTGTATATAATTAGCTATCTGTCATTTTATTTATTCATGGATACTAGGGAATATATTAGAAATACTGCCTTCTCACTGTGGATATTGGGATACATATATATATATATATATATATATATATATATATATATATATATATATATATATATATATATAAGACCTGGTAAGCATTTTCAGTGGCATGTTAATATGATGCTAATGCTCATCTTATTAGCCAAGTATTCCATTGTTGAGCTCTCTTCTAATCTGCCATGAAAAGCAAAATCTGAGAAACAGTACTCCAGAAACAAGTTAATAACCGAAAATAAAAGTATACCTCAAGAGGTTCTACACTGGAATCCAATAAGTTCATAGGTTCATAGGTAGGTACTAGGCTATCGGCCCTGGGGCCTATACAAGCCCAGCCAAAAAGGTGCCCTGGCTTTTGCCACCCAAGAAAATTATTTTCCTGTGCCACTGTCGAGCAAAGCCACAGAGGTGATCCCCTGGGTGAATTTCCTATTTCCCATCCAATCATCAAGATTTTTCTTGAAAAGTGCTAATCAGAAGCTTTGTTTGATATAGATAGGTAGTTTATTCCAGAGTATGGGAAGTCTCTGGGACAGGAATCTATCCCTCCGGTATGTTCTGTTTATTGTGGTGACAAGGTTTAGGTCTCTAGAGAATGCAGCTCAGAGGGATTGGGATTTCTTTAAGTGGAGCATGTCCAACAGCTGTGGGTTTGACATAGCTTTGTATGTTAGGCAGAGATCACCTCTGAGTAGGCGATATGCAACGGAGTAAAGCTGGAGTTTTTTGAGACGGTCTGCGTAGGTCATCTGTTTGAGGCCAGTAATCCTCTTTGTGAGGTATTTCTGTGGCCTTTCCAGTTGTTGTAGATGTCTTGTGAGGTACATACCAAAGGGGGCATTGTACTCTATAATGGGTCTAATGAGCGATGAGTAGAGGGGAACAATGACCTCTTTTTTCCTGGATGAGAAACCTTTTGTGAGTAGTCAAAGGAGAGACTACTGTATACCTGTGTCCCAAGGTCTCTTATCACACTTTCGTTGTTAAGTATACTACCGCCTATGTTGTAGTTCATGGGTACAGAGTTTTCACCAAAGTGAAGAAATTTTATACAAAAAAAGTGATAGAAGTGCCCAAAAATAAACCAGTAATCCAAATATAGGCACCAGAGGTCAACCAGATCCAACATAAAATAGTTTATTAGCGGAAAAACACAAAAGCACATATGAAAGACACCAAAGTACATATGTACAATGTACTTTGGTGTCTTTTGTATGTGCTTTGGTGTTTTTCCGCTAATAAACTATTGCGTTTGGAAGAATTTTTATACAATATAAAGGTGATGCTCAAGATTCCTCGAGAGATATATAGGTTCATAGGTTCATAGGTTCATACTAGGCTATCTGCCCAAGGGCATTTATAAGCCTAGCCCATAGTTATGTGGCTTTTGCCACCCCTTTAGTTTGAATAAAAACTATGCCTATCATTTTGCTGTGCCTCTGTCAAGCAGTGACACTGAAGTAATCCCTGGGGTATATCTGCAATCTCCCATCCATTGGTCAAGATTCCTCTTGAACAAGGCCAGAGAGGTGCTCTGCCTCACATGTACCGGGATTTTGTTCCACAGCATAGGGAGTCTCTGGGTGATGAATCTGTCCCTCCAGCACATTCTATTTATAACCATGTCAAGGTTTAAGTCTCCCGCCCTTGTGGTTCTGAGGGATCTAGATTTTTTTGAGGTGAAGCATATTCATCAAATCTGGGTTTGACATGGCCTTATATGTCAGGCACAGGTCACCTCTGAGCAAGCGGTATGAGACTGAATAGAGCTGGAGTTCTTTCAGTCGGTCAGCATAAGACATATTTTTGAGACCCTTTATCCTTTTGGTGAGGAACTTTTGGGGCCTTTCAAGCTGCAGCAGGTGTCTGGTCAGATACATTCCGAACGGGGCATTGTACTCAATCATAGGTCTAATAAGTGATGAGTACAGGGGGACGATGACCTCCCTTGATCTAGATGTGAATCCCTTCATGATCAGGTGGGTGATATAGAAGGTTTTCCTAACTACTTTAGCAACATGAGTGTCAAACGAAAGGCTACTGTCAACCTGGGTCCCCAGATCTCTGATGACTTTTTCTGTGCTCAGTGGATTGCCACCTATATGGTAGCTAGGGGTAACCTTGTTTTTCCTGAAGAGTATGACTATGCATTTTTTGGCGTTTAACTTCAGGCCATGGCTCTGGCACCAGTTATCTGTTTCTGTGAGGCCCTTCTGGAGGATATCTGTGTCAGATGTGTTTTCGACTATGGCCCAGTTTGCAGTCATCTGCAAACTTTGTCAGCCATAACCCTCCTGTGTTTGCTTGTACTTCAGAAAAGTAGATGCCGAACAAGAGTGGACCCAGGACTGAGCCCTGTGGGACACCACTTGTGACAGGCTTTGAGTCTGACATGGCTCCAGCAACTCTGACCCTGTGGGTTCTGTCACTTAGCCAGTTTGCAACCCATCTTGTGATGTATGGGTTTACATTCAAGCTGATGAGTTTTTCGATGATACCTGAGTGGGGTATTGTGTCAAGGCCTTTGCCAGGTCGAGGTAGGCTGTATGGACTGCCTTTCCCTCATCAATGGCCTTGGTGACTGTCTCGAAAAAGTCAACCAAGTTTAAGAGGCAGGATCTGCCTTTGACAAAACAAACTGAGTTGGATCCAAAGTCTGCAAGTTCCCTATGTCTTTATTTATGAGTTCCATTATGATCCTCTCCATGGCTTTGCAGATAAGGCTTGTCAAGCTAATGGGGCGGTAATTTCCAGGGTCTGTGGAGGCACCGCCCTTATGAAGTGGGACCACAGTCGCGGCGCCACTCCTTGGCACGTATCCTGAGGTGAGGCTAAGATTAAACAGCTGTCCTAACTGTGGGTTTAATTCCTCGTTGAGTTCATGAAGCACACAGCCGGGGACACCATCTGGTCCCATGGATGCTGTGTTTTTTGCCTTAGTGAGGGCAGTTCTCACCTGGGCGTTGGAGATGTTTGGGGGCTACAATCCTCTGGAAAAGATATATCTCCTTTTGGGGGGAACGGGGGGAGAAGTTTGAACTGGACCTGTCAGCCAATATGTGGGTAATGTGTGTAGGTTCAGTAATTTTCACATCATTTTGAACTAATTCTGAGCATATCTGGGAGTTTCCTCCTAGGTTTCTAACATAGCTAAAGAAGGCCTTATGATTCTCTTTAGAGTCCTTGGCGATTTTTCTCTCAAAATTTGCCTTGGATGATTTTATGAGAGCTCTTAGTTTTTACTTATAATGATCAAAGGTGTCTTACCTTTCAAGGATTTTGCTCTATCTTGTAGTAGCTTCCTCCTTTTGTTGTAGAGCTTGTTTATGGCTGTGGTCCACCAGACTGGACGCTTGCCTTTGGTACAGAGAGTCTTAGTTTTGTTTGGGATTGCCTGATCCATGCAGTCCTGTAGGTGCTGGTAGAAGGCATTTGTAAGTGATTCAGCAGTTTGAGTAATGTTTACCACTGGCTCAGGGGCCTTAAAGGAGACCACACTAGTTTTTAGAAGTGTGAAATCGGCTTTTGAGAAGTTTTTCACTGTGGTCTTTTTGTTTCAGGTGGGGCGGGATGAGGACCTCCAGCGAGATTAGTTTATGATCTGATCTCACCAGTGAGGGGTATACTTCGGTGTTGAACATTTTGATCCCATGTTCGTGATGATGAGATCAAGTATGTTTTCTCCTCTTGTGGGGATGGTGACTAGTTGTTCCATGGCATTTGAGTTTATGAACTCCAGGAATCTTTGGGTTAGAGTGTTCGGGCTTGAGTAGTGTTCCCAGTCTATATTAGGGTAGTTGAAGTCACCTAGTATGATGGTGTTTGGAGATACATTTATCCCTCCAATGTTTTCAGGAAGGCCATATGAGGTTCCTGAGTTTGAGAGGGTGGCCTGTAACATGCTACAAATTGCAGAGCAGTCTTGCCTATGGTTAATTGCACCTGGATGGTCTCCGATGCATCATGCGTTGCCACCAACCTTGAGGTGTGGGTGTCCTAATATGGACACCCCCCCTCCTTTCTTGGTGTTGTCCAGATTTTGGGGCTGGAACGCATGATATGAGGTGAAACCTGTTAGTGCTGGGGTGCTCTCAGGAGCCTTGAACCAGGTTTCTGTCACAGCACAGACATCGATGTTCTCCATATTGAGAAGGGCCTCGAGTCGTGCATCTTGAGATTGAGACTTCTGGCATTGAGCAGCATTACCCTTAGTTTTTTTCCTTTTGGTGTTCTAGGGTGGTAGGTTTAGAATTTGAGCCTTACCTAAAAAGGCACTATGGGGGTGGCAAGAGCCTTTGCCAATATCCGGCAGCCCAGGGTGACAGGTGCAAGCCGTCCCTTGCGAAGCAGCGTGGCTTGTCCAGCATGTCATCCCAGGCAGCCAGACATTGGATCTCTTTGAATGACACCAGAATTTAAGCCAATTATTAAAGCTGATCATCTTATCACTGTATTGTGGCATCATTCTAGGTGAAGGTAGGATACTGCTCAAGGTCAGGGTCATACCTGCCTGGGCTACATAATCAGAGAGCTCCTCGATGTCCCTTTTCATGTAGTCCAAGGAGGTACGTCTCAGGTCGTTGACACCAGCGTGGACAATGACTGAGTCGTACTTGTACCTGCTGTTGAGAGAGCTGAGTGCTTGCGTTATGTGGCGGATTCTAGCGCCTGACAGGCAGCTTACTGTGACCTTCTCTTTACTCAGTCTGGTGAGCGGGACGTCAGTGTGTATGAAGGCAATACACTTCAAAATGCACTGAGTAGGATTTATATTCACTACAAGAGTAAGAAGAAGATGACAGGCATGTCCCTGGAGGTAGATTAAGTGAGGTGGCAAATGTTATGACCAACGCTGTTTTGGAGATGGAAATGCTCTACCTGATAAGCCAAATCCACTTGCTGGCAAAAAATACAGGTGAGGGAATATTGCAGTAGGATATGTATTAAATTTGTGTTTAGTTTATTTAGGTGACGAATTCTACAGCTTATAGACATTGAAATTTATAGGAATTATAGAGTGGGTCAAATGCTTGTGAGCCCATGTATAGAATGTGTATTCGAGCATTACTGTATGAATTTTTATTCTCATTCTTTGGAGCTTTTCTTCCTGGGACTCATCCTCTGAAAACTGGCTTTTCTTGCTTAGTTAGACTATCCCATCAGCATATGTATGAACAAAAAAAATAAATGTTGACAGATGGAGCAGTGTGGAGCAGGTATCACAAAGTGCAGTCGAATTATCGGTCGTAAGTCGTAAGTAAGGAGAATACCTTACTATGAAGGCATTATGATATTTTCGTTTAGAAAGAGTCAATTCTGCAAGAAATGTATCGGAAAAGCAGTGTAAGGTTTGGCACAAGTGATTAACAAGGTAAGAGAGGTAGTAGGAAGAATTTACTTGAGCAATGCAGGTCAGGTCTGTCAGTTGCAAGAAAATCAGATGGACCAGGAATAGAATGAGGGTATAAGAGTATGTGAATTCAAAACGAGCATGACAAGAGATTGTCGTACAGGATAATAAGTGGTCCAGTGGGTGTGACAGTACCAGGTGAAAGGGAAAGGAAAAGCACAAAGCACAAAGAAACTATCCTGAATTAATTCATTTGTAACAAGATAAAAGAACAAACAAAATGAAGAGTAAAATGCCTGACAGCTATGACCTGTCAGTAATAGACATTGTATTTGTATCAAGGATGAATTCTTCTTTAATAACACGTCTGAGGACAATAATTGCATTGTAGCTAGAGAATAACAGTCTATAAACAATATTAGTTTTCCAAGGTGGTATTATTACCACTGTGTATTGAATGATTGTTATTGTCATCTCAATGAATTATATCATGAAACAGAACAAAACTGGTAGAGAGGCACAGACTGCATATAAATTAGGAGGTTATATGTCTTAAGTATCAAAGTAAATATTAACATGAAATATATCAGTGTGTGTTTCAACAATATTAAAATTAAGAGTGAGCAGAAAGATAGACATTACATTATAAATATCTACCTAATCTGTCATTTACAGCTGGCAGGGACCTATATAACTATAGCTTATACATGGGCAGGGTACACTGCAGGGATAAGAGGAGAATGGATGACAGATTATGTGATAATAGCTGTATCTATATTTTTGGGAGTATAATCTTCTTCGACAATTACCCTGAACCACTTAGTGTTATCAGGGATTAAATCAGTAGGAGTTTGCCCTTAGTAGTTAAATCTGACAAGACATATTAATCTGCTTCCTCAAGTTATTAAAAACAGTGGATGAAAAAAGACAATTTGATGGCAGTCTGACTTTATTATTTACCTTTGAGTGCTTTGTCCTGGATATATACCGAGCAGCCAGTTTTAACAGCACTGATCAACTTGGTAGATGTACTGCTGCATTCTGTAGCTGTCAATGGCTCATTTACTGCCAGGGGATACTTTCAGTTCTTTGGGCATTCATAGGATCATAGGATCATAGGAAGTTGCAAGGTTAATGGCCCTAAGGCCCTTACAAGCCTGGCCAAGTTTACCCTTATTTCCACGATCAGCACCTATTGCCCCCTGTCCAAGAGGGACAAAGGTGGAACCCACAGGGTAAATTTATGGCTCCTCATCCAATCATCCAAATTGCGTTTGAAGAGGATCAGTAAGGTCTCTGTTTGACATGAAGAGAGAGTCTGTTCCAAAGGTGTGGCAACCTCTGGGAGGCAAATCTGTCCCTCCAGCAGGTTCTATTAATGTCACATACCAGGTTAAGGTCTTTAGAGTGAGTAATCCATGTACCATTTAACTTGCAGATATACAGCATTTCCAGTTAAGCAGAGTCAGAGATTGCCTTATATGCAAGGCAGAGATCACCTCTGCGTAGTCTGTATGAAACAGAATAAAGTGACAGTTATTTCAGATGATCCACATATGAAAGCTACATTTTTGTGATGTTGACACAAAGGTGACTTACCATATATCTCTGGACAGACATGCAGTTAAATGGTATAAGAAGGCCCATGTCTTTGATTTCTATGTCAACATGGTTTTCTGAGACTCTTTTATTTATTTATTTTTCCCCCAGCATTAATTGAGATACTCAGTAATTAGCCAAACTTAAAAAGAGGAGTGACTAATAAGGGAAGTTCATTGCATGGGTTCTATAAGAGAAACATGCAGTGTACAGTGAGCATTAGGAATTCATAATTCAATCCTGCCCACCAAACAGGAGTTTTGAAGCATAATTTGAGCCAGTGGTTCAACAGACAGTGAAAATAACAGTGGAAGGGGAGTGGTTATCCTTGCCTACACACTATACTTGATCTAAGCCAAAAGGTCAAGAAATGATTGCTTTGTTAGTGCAGACTGAAAGGGGATGGAATAATATGGTTGAATTAGTGAAAAAAGCACAAAATAACCTTGTTCAGTAAAAAACTCATAAAAATAAATCACAAGAGTCAGCACTCAAAAGAAAATGCTGCCTACCTTGCCTCATCCGGCCATGGCACATCTGGGACCCAGACCAGTGGTGCCCCCTTTGCTGCCCCTGCACTACCTGTTGTATGAGGTAATACTGCCTCAGGATGGGGACAGGCCACCCTCTGGGAGCACTGATAAAGGGGGTGTTGTCACCCAGGCTGAGCTGCCAATTTTTGTGCACAGGATAGTCTACCATGGTTTTGACCACAGCCGGTGCCAGATTGAGAACATGCTGGCCAACCTGGTGGGGCAGCGTCACCCTGGTGCCCAGCCTCCACCACTGCCACTCCCAAGGCAGTGACAGAGCAGTGCAAACAGTCCCATGGGTGGGGATGTTAGTCACACTGCTGCATTGTAGAGGCACATGGGACTTAGATTGCACAGCACCCTCCCTATCCAAGGTGTTTACCCCCCTCCTGTGTCATGCACTGCCCCTGTTTGCTGTCTTGTTTGTCTTGTCTGTCTGCAAATCATCCTCACCTACCCAAATTACCTCCCCCACATGTATCTATGTCCCTACCCCAACATTCCACTCTCACCTTAAAAAATGAGCACATGTCCCAAAAAAATAAATAAAATCCTATACATTGTTCTCCATTCTGCATGTGTCCACTAGACAAATTTAATTAGGTCTAACTGGCTTAACAACGCAGTTATGTTGTCCTCACCCCTCTCTATGGGTTGAGTGTTCAAAGTCATGTACAAATTCTGTCAAAGTGCACATTTATGTTTTCCCTTGCACCTCATTTCACCACTTTCCTATCTCCCCATTTTTCTTTTCTTTATATATTTTTTAGCTAGATGTCATGTGATGCAAAGCTCAGCTAAATAGAGCTATATTGACTATATCTGTTTTTAAAAATGTAATACACAGTTACAATACAAACATCTGTCCCATATTTCAAACCCAAGACTGTCGCACCTGTGGACCAATGCATTAACCTGCCACACCACACAACTCTTAATTAAAACAGGTGCTTTAAACAAAACATAGTAATAGCCTGTTACAGTCGTGTGTTTCAGTGGAGCTGCGCACTGCATGGTCCTGTGCAAACTTGTTAAAAAGTAATGGAAAGAATGGGAGTGCACCTTGCAATCATACACCAGTAGAACGTCAGAGACATAATAATGGATGTAAATGATGCCTGTGATAGCAGGTAAATGTGCCCTTTTATCAACAACTTGTACGAAGAGAACTGCAAAGGCATTAATGTCAAAATATGTGTACTGGCACCTTGGTGGAGAAATACATCCATATAAAGCCATACAGATACTGATAGATGCAAAAAATGTTTGTTACAGTCTGTATGTGTGCACATATATCTTGCAATGCACCTGCTGTAGCAGTGACTCAGTAGTTCACTCTGTTAAATGCCTTGCAAACAGTACATTTTGTCACACACAGTCCTGGGTTGAAATCCAGTGGCGTGTAGCAGTGGAATTATAATATTGTTATATTTATCCCCAATGTTGGTCAAGGACACAACAAACATGTAGCCTAGTACTCTGTTAGTGATACTGTTGCCTAACAAGCTTACCTTAAACACATGCATTAATTGGACTGGAAAGGGTAGCCTCACTCTGGCTCTGCTTCTAAAACATGGCTGACACAGCTCCCACAGTTAATCTTACAGCTTGTTGTCCTCCAAAGTGTTCACACTCTGTGCCTATGCCTATTACCTACAGTAGCAGGTGCAGCCTGTAGCACACCCATCTCTGTGTAAAAGTTGCTGCTACAGACCTACCCTATGCGATGAAGCAGTCTCCTCACCCCATTAATGTCCAGCAGAACATATCAGAAAAGGCCCCTAATCTACATGAAGGCCTTATATATTGTACTGTGGTTGCACGTGATTAGCTGATAGTGCAAATCAGAAGTGTTGGCTGCAATTAGCATTTCAGAACCGCAGACTAGTTAAGAGGCAATGACCTGATGATGAGAAGCATGTTAAAAAGGCAAGCAGCTGGCTATGAGGAACCATTCTGTATGAGAGTTTCCTCACACAGAACACACATATGCAAGCTATTAACTATCAGCACATAGCAGTGGAGTACTGCACTCCATCAAGTATGTAACCATTTTGTTTACATCAGGATGCAGATGTATGACTATATTTACAGGGAATAGGGATCACAGCAATAAGCCATTCTTAGAACTGTGATAATGGCAAGTCAGTGATCTTCAAATTTGTTACACATACAGGGGATGTGCAATGCCTCAAAGGTGGAATGTATAATGTCAGTGTGTCACACTGGGCTCTTGGGACTCCCCTTTTATAGCGGTTGTAATTGTACACTGCTAGTTGTTTTCACATATTATCAGGAGGCTTGACCCTTGGGGACACACTGCAATAGACTGCAGTGTGAGCTGTATGATCGTACAGCAGTATCTGTCATGGCACACATGAGAATACCCGAGTATCGATAGTATTCTAGTTGTATCCACATTCTTAGCATGTTTTCACACTGTGGAATATGACATGTGTGATCAAGCAGTGGACATTGTCAGTTATTCTGACCTTGCTGTATCTGTACATAGCTTACTTTCATGTGTGTGAACATGACATGTGTTCCCACGTCGTTGTCTTTCAGGAAACATGTATGCACAATGTCATGCAGCTTTCATAGATGCAGAGAATGAGTTGATCCTGGAAGGGATCTGTCAGCACCATGAAGTCCTACTGTCCAAGAGGAGGCACAACAGGGAACAGTGGGACGCATTGTGGGATGACCTTGTCCATGATGTCAGTGCCACAGACCATCAGAACTGGACATATGAGCAGGTGCGACACCATGTAATGGACATGATTAATGCTGGATGCAGAAGAGTGGCAGATGTAGCCAGGGACTGTGGCACCACTGGTGGAGGGCCTGCAGTGGAACAGCCACTCTCAGCCACAGAGGAATTCCTGGCAAATCTAGGCAAACATGACAGCTCCCAGGCATCTATCACACCCTACATCATGGATGTGGCTGCCACAGTTTCCATGGCAGAGGAGCATGCAGCTGAGCTCAGGTTGATCAGCACTGCAATGCTATAGCACTCAGTGTGTGAGGGCATACATAGTCTTATGTGGTTTTCAGGTCTGTCTGTTTTGGGGGGAGAAGGACTTAACTACAGTTTGAATGTCATGCTCAGATTTTGACCACTATAATAATTAACTCAGCAACTACTGAAAATGTGAGATATATGGATGTATTACCATGTTGTGGTGGAACATGTGGTACTGGCATTACCTCTGCCTCATCTTTTCACAGGTCAATCAGGTATCGCACAAGCCCATGGTCCTGCTCCTGGTAATCATGACACTGTTTTGGTATTGGTGTATGTTTACAGCACTGTAATACATAGACTGTCATCAAGGCCTGCTGCCTGCATTGCTGCCCTGTTGGCATGATTGCCAAATGCACACATACTATCTGATTGTACACATGTTACACTTATACCTATGCCTTGTAGGTGTGACCACACTGATAAATGTGACAGTATTGTCAGGACAGTACAAAGTGTCATACGTGTCAATTGTACAGTGTCTGCACTAATGTCAACAGTGTAGCTCACTGTTGCTGATGAGATTCCAGTGTAATGACAACTTATTTACAAGTAACTACAGCTGTTAGTGGGAAGAGTACTTTCCTCAAATCCTACTATATGAGCTTGGGTTTTCAACAGGTCTGTCATAGTGAAAACAGTGTTTAGAGCCTTACATATGTCATAAAAAATACTACTGCAGAGCATAATAGTGCAGGTAGTAATATACTGCTTTTTCCTTTCTTATGACAGGTGACCAGGGAGTTGGTCTCTGTCCCCTACAAAACCTGATGTCAGTGCCTTCTCAGACTTTGATGATGATGGTGGCCACAGTGTGGCACATGTGGGGGTTTTGGGGTCTGAATCTGTCCCAGAGGTTGACATCCCTCTTCTTCCCCCATTGTTATTGTACACAATCAGTATGCCCACAAATGCCCAGTCCCTGGAGGCCAAAGATATTGGACAGTCAGAGGGTGGGGACATTGAACAGGAAAGTGTGGCAACTATGGATCCAGTGATTGTAGATGACAAGGTCCCACACAGGTAGATTGACAGGGGTGCTTGTAGGAGGTCTGCTATCTGTTCACCACCTGTTGCAGGTGACACATCATGGGTCACTTGGCACATGTTTCAGGCTGTCATGGAGGCACAGGCATGTTCTGAACAGAACACCAGAAGTACACTTAGAGTTATGGATGCAGCACAGTGTGACATCCGTGACTGCCTCCACTGTACTGGAGACACCCTGGATCAGTTGACTGATGCAGTGGACAGAAGGTGGGCTGAGACAGTGTCTGTTTTGGAATGCACATTGTCTGCGCTAGAACATGTGTTTGGAGTTGAGCATCGGAGTCATGGACGTAGGACAGCAACCCTATCTGCTGAGACTCCATTTGGCTGTGCACATTCATACATCTGTAGTAGCAATACAGCCAAAACTACAGAGGGGAGTGTGCTGTCCACACCGCAATATGGTAGACCATGGGCTCATGGTCCTGGGCATTGCTGTGGGGAACACGGTCCCAGCAGAGAGCAGTCATCATCATGTACTAGCATCACTTTTGACCTTGGGCACGGAGGTGCCAGTGCAACTCCTGGCAGAGCCAGTTCCTGTGTTCGAGGCCGGAGACAGTGAACTGTCAACTCTACCATGTAAGGTCCAAAGCTGTCCAACACTCACACACATAGGATTAGCACCGAGCTTGACTGTGTACACACACACACACACACACACACACACACACACACACACACACACACACACACACACACACACACATGGCACCTTCCATCTTACCTGCTTCCCTTCCTGACTCACACACATGCCGTCAACCTATTGGGTCAGCCTAGGCCTCCTGCATCCCCACACAACACCTTGTGCAAGGGATGATATCTGTGCCATATCCCTGTCATCCTCCCTATTTTTGCAGGGAAATGAAGCTATGCATCTGATGGACAGAGAGACTATATAATTAACATCTACTTGTGTATTTCAGTGCTGTTTTGCCATGCACTTGTAGTGGTTAATGACAGATATTGTATGCTGGCATTTGTCACAAGTATACCACATACATTTGTGTACCTTATGTTGTATGATAAGTTACACAATGACAGGTGTGTCACAGACCTGTTTATGTTTCTGTTTCAGGGGCCTGTTGGGATTATCAATGGATACACAGTAGCAATAAAGCATCACAGGATGGCATGTCAGCACAGCAGAAATATGTCTTCATCAAGGTACAGCACTATAAGTGCATGGCTCCATAGGTTCATATGTGTATAACAGGCTAACAAGGACAATGGCGGCATTCAGTGTACTCATGCATCCCTAATCTGTGAACAGGTCTGCTACCCTTGATAAGCATCACCAGGGGTTTGGGAACTCACACATCTACACGTTGTGATGATGGAGATGACCCATCTACAAATATCCTGTGTCCAGTACACACAGTTTCCCAACACCAGTTATGATTGCTGTGTTCAGCATGCCATTGTGTAACCTGCACATGATGTATGTCACAGCAGATGTGTGCTTCACATGCATGGGAGACCTGTTTCATATAGGGCGTACTGTCTATGTTACATATCTATCTCTACAGCATGTACTATGTATACCACAGTGATGTTGTAGGCATGTAGAACAGGTGAGACATGTGTTAGTCCTGTCATGGATATGTGGGAGGTACACAATGAGATCCGATACCCCCCTGTATGGAGCCATACACATCCCCTCCAAAGCATGTAGGAGACAGACTAAGCATGTATGGTTGTGACACATACTCTATAGGGCATGTTATCTACACTGTGTATTGGTGTACCATGGAACTTATGAGGCTGCTACAGTTGTACGATATGCCTGTGTAGTGACATAGCAAGGGTGCCAATGCACATGATGATAGGCGTGATGATTGCACGGTCAGTATAGCAGTGGCAGTCTGGGATTTACATCCCAAGCCTGTCAGTACAGGTTGTACAACAGTGAATGTATCCCCACATCTTACTGACCATTGAAAGTCTAAGACTACATTACTCTCTGTGTCCATAACTCCATGTGTAATGGCTCAGCTGTGTGCAGTGTGAGGACACTACAATATTTTGCAGGAGTGGATGAGTCCATAAATGTTGGTTCTGTGTGAGATTCTGTGACAGCTCCTAATATGCAATCACCTGCTAATGTACTCAGTCAGAGGTCACTGACAGTGGCTGTGACTGCAGAGAGGGAATAGGTAGACAGGGTATGCCAATAATGGAGGTTGCTGAACTTCACTGGTGACTGGCATCATTGCAGCATAGGTTTCCCAATCCTATCTTCCCAGAATGTGACTGTCAGAGTCTTGCCTATCCACCAGTTGACATAACACCCTGTACATGACATACACAGTTTTCAGCAAGGCCTGCTGGCCTAATATTGTCATACACCTTGTTAGGCCATGGTTGGTGGTGTGAGATATATGTCTGACATCCATTGCATGGTGTAACAGACAATAGGCTCCACCAGTTACAGCTGTTAGGCTTGATCTGGCCTTGAGCAAAAGTAACAGTGTCTGGTCCAGTGTCAGTAGGCATACAGCAGTGTGCTCATATCCATGCTAACTCCTATCACGGCATTTCAGGTGACATGACTCAGAGATCTGTGGACACCGCTTGGCACTACATGCTAGTTGTCCTCTGTGCAAGTAAGTATTGCAGTAACTTCCAGCATGTTGCAAGAACAGAGTCATGCAAGGTGTCTGTACAGAACACAAACACATTAGGAAAGTGTAATGTAATATGTACACACTGTGTCACTTAGTCATGCTGTGGTTCACTTGCCCAAAGGATGGTCCAGGTCCTTACCTGCAATGCCCTGCAGCAGTGCTGTGGCATTCCCACATGGGGAGCCAACGTACTGGATCACGTGTGTACCAATATGGGTGAACAGTCCAGCCCTCCCAATGTGAGGTCCTCCCTGATGGGATCTGGCCACAGATTAGTCTCCTTAGAACTACCAGCAAGTATCCCCCTTGCAGACAATACAGATATATATGTCAAGAAAGCCATTTATTGCCTTCTGTGGGATGGTTGACATTGCACTTTCCCCTTCATATGGGACAGGCATATATGCAGAGCTTTACATCCGTGCAGTATATCAGCATCATTATAACTGCATGAACTCAGCTGAACATGACAGAAAGTACACAGACTCATCATGGCTCAGCAAACCTGACTGATGGACAACTGCCATTAGCAGGATGTACAATAACAGGTGGACAGTGTTGTGTGACAGTTGGAGTGAGGGCACCCCCTAACATACAGGCACTACCTCTTCAGCTAAAAGAAGGACATAGTGTTGTTGTGATGTTATATAATCATGGTAATTGACAAAAGTAGCCACCCACAC
Organism: Protopterus annectens; assembly: GCF_019279795.1. Lineage (NCBI taxonomy): Eukaryota > Metazoa > Chordata > Ceratodontiformes > Protopteridae > Protopterus > Protopterus annectens. Next base: position 1,302,578,655 of record NC_056729.1, read on the forward strand.
AAAGCAAAACCACAAAGCACAGTGTAGTTACATGTGTGACCTCAAAGTACATGCCCAGATTGTTGGTGACTTCATATGTCATGATGCTACATATGATGGGTCTGTACTCATACCTAAAGAGTACTCACAGACTGTTTGTGTCAGCTACATTCCCTAGTCCTCACTACACATGACAGATGAAATTTCTAAAACCTGTCTCATAGCTTCCATATTTACAGAGCAGTTCATACCTGGCCTCTCACTGGAAGATACACAGCCTCTATTGCACATGCTAATATCCAAGACTGCATCCCACATGTGATCTGACAAGGACTGATAACACCATCCGGATACCCTTGCAATCATTATGACACCACTGGCTGCACTCCAGCTGAGTAGACAATGGCAACAGTTATACCCTTGCACAGAGGTGACACACCCACCGACCAACATAACTATACACCTCTTTGTCATATGTGTATGCCCATGGAGCTGATGGTCACACATATATGTGATCTACACACACTTGTCTGTGCACAGTTTGGATGTGTGACAGGGGAGCATGACTGTCACACTTGGTGAACATTTCTGAGGCAGTCACCAAGGACCTGGTTGAGGGTACATCAGGGCATACAAACTCCTAGAGTGAGCCAAGTCAACTGACTATATCCCCCACTCAGAAAACATTTACAAAGAACCCACTTAGGCATCCATGATACTGTCATTGTAGGGGTCATTGAGTGGCCACTTGATAGCACACATACACAACAAAGGGACATCCACCTCCAATAGCTGATCCATAAGCAGCAGTGCTGAACAGGGCACAGTCCTGGATCCTCTACTGCTTGGAATCCATTTAACCACAATACAAGAGACTGCTGACTGACTCTGGCTAACAATGTTGGCTGATGCCTGCAAATTGTGAGCACTCATACAGTCTCTGTGGATGTCACTATCCTACAGGAGGATATTGCAAACACATGCTTGTTGACATACTAAGGGACATAAACTCCATGTAAATATATATGTAATATCATTTCCATCAATTAGATCTATGTACGTGGTAAGTAGCATGTCAGTCACAACATGTAATATACATACTCAGGGGTGAAGGAATTGGGCACACAGACCTGGCCACACAGGTATACACCTAATGTGCCTCAGATCACCATGTCTCTGCAGTGGTATGGCAGAGATCATATGGCTAGCTAAGGCCACAGTCACTTGAAAGTGACATACTCATAACCGCCAATACTCTTCCCTCAGCATGCTAATATCTGAGTGCAATGACAGTTCTTTATGTACCTTTCCAAGCAGTACTGACAATTGCACACAACAGTATGGTCCCTCACAAGGACATTTGACATTTTCAGTATGTGTTCAATGGGGATCATCTGCAATGAGTGTCATTGTCTCCTGTGACAGATAAACTACTCAGAGCTAATCTGTGCCTTGCATACGGGGCAATGTGTGACCCTGCTTGATTGCATATGCTGCCTATCGGTAGGAGGCATAGTAGATGGATAACTCACTGTAAGGACATTAACGTTTTATGTGACATTAGTACTAACTGCTTGTGGGAGAGATTTGTCTAGTAGACTTAAACACACCCTTGAAACAGAACTCTGCCTAATGGCACACAGAGCACCTCAGTGCACCTCGGCACATTCCATCTGTATGATTGGCTGGGCAACTGTCATCTGAACACAGGGCATCTGCCTGTGTCTCTCATGAACTGGGGCAATATGTTCTGATCCTGTAACTACAGCTATAAAGATGGCTATGACTGTGAGGGCTGTATGGCCATTATGATAGTGAAGTACAAACATCCGATGGTTCCATAACATGATGTAAAATGCTCTAACAGGCTCACACACAAACATGAATACATTGAGGCTAGCACCACTCCCAGTCACTGTGTACAGGACAGACCAAGGCACACATGTAGTGCAAGTTGCAGTAGCTGTATGTAGAAGAGAGCACTTACCTATGTACTGGTACACAATACAGATCACAGTATGTGATGCATGCAACACACCTAATATCTGCTAGTGCTATTGGTTTAGTACATATATTATGCTTGATGACATCAGCAAGCCTTGTTGTGGTCACTCCTTTGGAGGGGCCATGTCACACACTACAAATAACATTCTTCAAACCCTTCCTATTCCTAAGTTACAAAGGTGATAATATTTATGCCATATGATCATACATACCAAGTAGCCTGGAGTGAGATTAGAACCCCTACCTATTTAGTCTTACAACTATAGCTCACAGTGCTTATCACACACTCCATGGCTTAAGTCTGATAAAACACTCTCAGCTGGTAGTCTTAAGGTGGATGACATCATCAGACCTTGTAGGGTGGGGCAGTTTGGAAACCAGCAGCAAGTCACCATTGCAGGTAGATAGCCCATGGGGGTATGTTAGTTGTTTTGCAGGGAGATACACAGACATTCACACACACACACACACACACACACACACACACACACACACACACACACACACACACACACACACACACAACAAGTAGCCTGGAGTGAGATTAGAACTCCTACCTATCTACTCTTACATCCTAGAGGTCACAGTATTTATCACACGCACACAGGTTAAGTCTGTTGTATATGTGATTACAGGCACAGTACTTGAGCATTACTCAAACTAGGCTTGTGTTGAACAGTGTCTGTGGCCTGCAGAGTGATATTGCTTCATACTGTTATCTGCATCTAGTATCCTAGCAGTGAGGCAACTTTTATTATCCTAGCTATGTGTCTACAGTTACCAGTATGGCCATATGTGGCTGTTTGCACTTAGACAGGCAAACCTGTGGGCAGGAGCAATGTGCCCTGTCTATGCATGCTTTGTCAACATTATACATTACACCACCTGCTCACCTGTGTCTGTCTATGTGGTGACATCCAGCAGGCACATGTGTCTGTAGATAAGTGGATTATGTATTGTTGCACCCTTAGTTTGGATCATTTCAGCAACAGTATGGATGTGTGATAGTGCAGATTTACTCACCATTATTAGGGTATGTAGGACAATACAGACATCCACAAACATATTTACATATATAAAGGGATGTATATATAAATGTAGCTGCATGTGTATATGATATGTATATGTGTTATGTAGATATATGGAGAGAGTCTATGCATCATTTATATAAATATATATATATATATATATATATATATATATATATATATATATATATATACATAGAGAGAGAGAGACTACATATGTATGTGGAAGAGAGATAGTGACAGACAGATATGTATAGGTATATTTTTGTATGTATGGACATATCTATACATAACAGGCCATTTTGATGAAGGGGCAATGGAACTGCACTCATTTTAACTAAGTGTTTGGGAATGTCCATTGGGAATGTCAGTACTTATAAAGTGACTCCAGGCCACAACTACCTGTACTCTGGTCCGTGATTTTGTGTGTTACAGGCACTGACATCTGTCCCTGTTTCTGCAGTACTGCACTTCACTCAAAATGTTCACAGCATTCCCCAGCTGTTGGCTGTACTTAACATGTGACTGAGGGTCATAATGTTACCCACACACAGACTGACAGTCTGTAAGAATGTCAGTATAATAATACCGCAAAAGATGTGGCTACTTCCTTATTAGAACCTTCAACAGCATCACCCCTGCTAACTTCTCTACTCCACTGAGCCACACAGGCTGCCAGATAGAGAGAAGTCATTCATCACACCATCAACAGCATAAATATGTACATTGTTATTCCTGCGTTGCATGTGACATACAATGTGTGATTGATTTCTATGTTACTGCCTTAGATTGCCTGGTCTGCTGATATACCATTGCTGTCTTACTGTTAAAGCAGTTATATGGGAACAATGCTGTGTTTGGGGTGAACAACAGCAAATGATCTGCTGGGATAGATAGTAGTCCAAATATCATGTGACCCCAATGTTTAACATCTCCCTTGAGTGATGTAGTGAATATTCCAACCATGAGGCCTAGTGATTATTAGGGAACACATACTATTGGATTGGGTATCTGTAGTCCTATGTGGATGTTACTTCTGTCCACATAGCCCACTATATTTCCTTGTATAAATTCAGCAGATCCATACATATGATACCATATTATAATAATCCTTACAAGTAGTGTATGGGTTAGCGACTTAACTTGTGACTGCAACAGATGACAGAAGTGTAGTTCAGGGCTGACTCTGTCTGATGCAAGCAGTACACAGCCAATACATAGATAGGTACAGGTTGTCTGTGTTGCCTGGCATCAATAATTTTACTATATGTATGTGGGTAGGAGTACGGTGTCAGTCCCTAGGGCCCTAGGTCATCAGTGAATGTGCTATGCGTTGCCTCTTAGCCAAACCCAGGGTGTACTGGGCACGCCTATGTCTGCCTATAGGAACATCACCAGGGGGTTCCTCTTCTGAGTCATCCTGTGACTGTGGCTGTGGTGACCTAGGCAGTGGTGCAGGGCTGTGTATCCCTTCCATTAGCTGATTCTGCTGCAGCTGTTTCCACAGGATCATATTGTGTAGCATGGCACATACTGTGAACATATGTGCACATGTGGCTGGAGAGTATTGCAGGGCTTCACCACATATACTGAGGCACCGAAACCGTGACTTCAGAAGCCCAAACACATGCTCTATGATATTCCTAGTTTGTGTGTGTGCCTCATTATAGCATTCTTCCATGGGTGTGTGTGCATTTCTAATGGGTGTCATCATCCACAGTTTCAATGCATAGCCAGCATCCCCCAGTAAATGGCCATGTGGAATGTCCCCCCTAGCAAACATTGGGTACAGTTGTGATGCATGCCAGATATAGGAGTCATGATAATTGCCAGGACTGCCAGCACACACATTCATGATAATCCCCTGGGCATTGCACACAACCTGGCAGTTGATGGAGTGGTACCCATTGCAGTTGACTTGGATTCTACATCCTTTCTGAGTAGTGACTTGATGTATACATGAGCACAATCTATGGCACCCAGTACCTCAGGGTAGTGTGCTACATGGTGCAAGTGTTGCATATTGTTGGCCTTTACCTCAGGGGTAAAGAGAAAATATATGTGCTCACTGGCATGTGGTAGCATGGCATACAGGATCTGGTTGAGTACCCTAGATGCTGATGCCTGTGAGACACCCCCCCCCCATCATGTTCCCATTTGGTCTTTGGAAAATCCCTGTAACTAGTTTCCTAAGGGCTACATATACCTTTGTTTCCACTAGGATGGGTTCCCCTCTGTTGGATCTGGGTCTGAGTTGAAGGTGGCGGAGCTCAGTGAGTTCTAGTAGTATGTCTCTATCCACCCTGTAGTGCTCTACAATCGCCATCTCATGTAGCTCCTGGAAGGTTACCCTGGGCCTGAACACTCTACTCCTCTCTAGGTCTATTGTCAGCAAAAGCAGCATTGACTTCAGCATCTAGCACATTTAGATGTACCAGACCTGCAGCAGCCCCTAGCATTCTCTCAGTTAAAATTCCCAAGTCTGTACTCTAATAGTGCAGAGTATGGGGAAAAATCAGATTGTAGGGTGTATGTATACTTTATAGTGCTCTGCTGTAGGAGCTGACTTTGTAATTAGCTACCTATGATGCCTTCCACCTGCCTGGTATATCCTTGACTTCATTTAATAGTTTAAATTAAACAGGGGTCAGAACTAATTAATATGTCATTGTATTTCAGATACACTCAGCACTGTGGTGCGCTACACAAGCACTCACCAGCAGATAAACAAAGCTTAGCACTTAACACTCATCCCCCCAAATTTCCACACTCAGCGTAACTGTGCACCATGCAAACACGTGGAAACATCCTCATCTTAGCTAAACAAAGCTTAGAAGTGAGCGCACACACACTGGTAAAAGGGTACACTCAGCACAGCGGAGTGCCACACAAACAGGCGCAGCTAAGCCGAAATAAGCTTAGAAGTCATTGGACAAACCCTCCCCTGATGTCAGCTACCTCCTGTGTAAACACCAATATGGTTCCCTGCCAACAGGAAGGGGATATGCAGACAAGATTACCCCTTTATGTTATTCAGTTACTCCATCTCATTTGTATAGGGATCCTTGCTCACAGATTGGAAACTGCACCCTTCCTAGCCCTATCACGCTAGCAACAGCACCAATGCACCATTGTAAATACTCCACACAAGGTTCTGTAATACATTTCCATCACATAATCTTAATTTTGTTTTTTCTAATTTTTTTTCTTTATAAAGCATGTTTGCGCACTATGGCATGCCATGAAAATATGCCCAGATTATTAAAAAAATAATAATTTAACTTATTTCCTAACTTATTTCCTTTACTTTTTCAGACACACAGGAGGATAGTTTCGCTCATATTTGTATGTGAGATGTCATTTCTGTCCATATATCTACATTTCTACAGCCTCTTTTGTCTGTCTACACTCCTGTACATGAAAGTTTTCCGTGTACACTATGGACACTGACACGGGGTTTAAAGAGCTTACTATCTGCTTTCAGGATTGCTCTACCTTCCTCATTTGCATGAGATTCACCTGGTTATGAGGTGATCTGCATGCCACGGAACTTCCCATGTTGGCACGTGCATGCACGCTGCTCAGCAGTGTTTTCTGAATCTAAAACCTGCTAACGTTCGTGTAAGCAGCACAGTGTGATGCCTACATGGTAGAAAAATACATGTAGGCTTTATTAAATTCCCCCCAATGAGAATTATAATTAGTCATTAATGTCTGATATTAGAGTTACAAATATATAAAGTAGTTTGATTACTGGATGCATGCAAAGAATGTGATCTTTGGCATTTTTTCTTCTTAGTTTAATTGTTGGTCATCAGAACTAAGCTTGGTAATAAATACATTTAGCTATTTTAGTTTCATTTTTATCTACACAAGATGTATAGTTATGTTGTATTGGGGGTTATTATGTTATGTTATGTTTAATATTTATACTTTGTTTATGCACACACTGTGACATGAACCATCTGTATTTTATTCTAAACTTGTTATTTTGTTAATTTTGCTCTTTTTTAACTGGGTTATTCAATCATTTTACATTCTGTGCAAGTAAACCCATTTGTCTTCTTGTTCAACAACGCATGTCAACATAAAATGTGTTCTGTTCTTTTTTAAGCAAATTGGACTGATATTTAAAATTTGTCATTAAGTTTGGGACTTTGCCTCCCCACACTCTGTTATTTTTGACTTTGTTCCTGCTCCTTGAGCAAACATGTTTCCAGGCTTCTGTTGTTGCATTGTTTTAAGTGTGGGAAATATTCAAACATTTAAGGAGGACAAGTCACACAACATGCCTCTAACATCAGCCTCAGCTGTTTAAGTTAAAGTAACATCACCCTTAGTCATTTACACATTTATCATCTCACATACTGATTTATGGGACATGATCACAATTGAGAACCAGTCCATGATTTTTAGGATATGAACTAAATCAACATTCATCCAGTTTGTTTTATCATGTTATGAGCTGCTTTTATGGGCAAGATTCATGAACAGTTATATGTAGCACTGCTATTGTGTTTGCTTTGTGGTGTGGTGCAGATATGATAACTCGCTATTTTGTATTCATTAAATAGTTCTACACATCATGTAGAGATGCAAAACAAAGGTAAATGGCAGAGTATGCTAAATGAAAGCACAACTAGTTGAATCACATGGTAATTATCCAATCCAAGATGTGAAAGCATTATGCACACTTGGTGTACAGCTTTGCCTTGATCAAATGCCTATTGGAATACAGCCACCATCACACTTAAAAAAATAAAACAGTGTTAGAGGCTGCTTGTACTCTCTTGCATGTGTATATGTAACAGGCTGAAGTCTATATTACCGCTGTTGTTGATAGACCTTGGCCAAGGTGAAGAATGGTCTTCAGACCACATTTAACATATAATGGACTGCATGATATTGAAATATTAGAGGAATACAGGGTTGATAGAGAAACACTATAGGAACTCTGCAAGCTCTGCCACCCCCACATTAGACCAAGGGAAATCAAGGAGAAGCTATACCAGTGGATACTAAGGTATGTGTTGCATTAAGGATACTAGCTACTGGTACATTCCAGAGACCCACAGGGTATATATTAGGGGTGTCACGGGACACAGCCTTCAGAATAATGCACCAGTGTCTTAATGCTATGCTAGAACATGCAAGGAAGTGTATCGATTTATCCTGCATACCAGAAGGTAGAGCAAGAACAATGCAGGAATGTTATGCTGTAGCACACGTCCCTGAAGTTTTTGAGGCCATAGACTGCACTCACATAGAAATAAAGGACCCACCTGCTGAACAGGGAAGGACATACATCAAGAGCAAGGGGTTCCACTCAGTCAACTTCCAGGTTGTCTGTAATGCTCAAGGGATCATTCTCAATGTGTCTGCACGCAACACAGGCAGTTACCATGACTCACACATATGGCACATCTCTCAGCTTTACACAAGGTTTGCTAGGGGTGATGTTCCACAAGGTCATCTACTAGGTGATGCAGGTTATGCATTAGAATCATGGTTCACGACTCCAATCAGGAATGTACACATACCCCCTGAAGAAAGATTCAGTGATGCCCATGCTCAAACTAGAAACATCACAGAGCATGTGTTTGGCAAACAGAAGTCATGGTTCCTCTGTCTAAACACATCAGGGGGAACCCTGCAGTATGACCCAGGCACCTGCACAGAAATTCTCACAGTCTGTGCCATGTTGCACAAACAATATCATCTAAAGGTAACAACTGCAACAGGGACAGCAAGGACCAAGGCCACACATTCATGAACCACAGACAGGGCCATCACCTCCAGCACAAGCAGATGAGGATTCTGAGGAAGAACCTCCAGCTGCAGATGTAGGCTGTATATGTCCTTGCCTTGGCTAAGAGTCAAAGGATAGCACGCACACACTCACCAGCTAAGAGGCAAAGGATAGCACATACACTCACAAGTTAAGGAATACTCATAACAATCTATGAACATAAAAATATTAAAACTGATGCCAGTAAATATCCATAAACTTTAATTCCCCTTGTCATGGCTGGGCCTGGATAGCATCAGACAGAGACAGCCCCAAAGGACATGAATAATCTCAAGATAAGTATGGAACCTGTAGAATGTGAACAAATGTGTAAATATAAAAGTAACCAATATACCTGCATACTGTTAGTCATAAAAGTACTCAAGCAGAATCTGTGTAAGGTGTTCAACAATGACATTATTGGCATATAGGAATATCTGCAATATACAGCATTGCATTATAGACAATAATTGGTATTAAGCCATTCACTGTCCAGCAATGGAATTATTGGCTTATAGGAATGATATCTGCAATATGCAACAATGCATTGTAGTCAATAACCAGCATTAAGCCATTCACTTTCCCGCAGTACAAAAGACAGTCATAGGACAATTATATCAAGAGTTTCACAAGTAGAGCAACAAGCAGGAATGCAATATCAGTGATTTGAGTGCATGACTTACAATACTAACTGAAAAAAATATCCTTCAGAGATGAGCATGTACAAAAACATCCCAAATTTTCTTATGTAAAACATATCCTTATTTGTGGAAGCACCTTGAAAGCCATGAGAACAACCTTAAAAGCACTGATATACTTTTAATACTAGCACACTCCATCCTCTGCTTAAAACTTGTTCTGCAAAGCTAATTGGCAACATTACACACTGAAACAAAGGTGCAAAGAAATGCCCATGACTTTTCATTCCTGTTAGTTAAGCTAAGAGAAGGGGTAGATATATAGAAAATAAATAGAAGACATAGTGGCGACCTTACATTAACATAACGTGTGATATTATCAGCCTAAATATGTTGTCAAGATCGCATTCATCTAGATATGTTCAAGCAAATGTGGAAGGAATATTGGTTGAGCTTTCTTCTATTTATTTATTTATTTTTTATTTATTTTATTTATCATTTGTTGACCGGGAAAGTCCGACTAGGTTCCACAGCGCCTGTTTTCAGCGGAGGCCCGGGGAGAAATGCTCCAGATGCATGTCTTTGGGCCTGTTATTTGATTGTCTGCTAAATAAGATATGTACAGCATGTACATTTTATTTATTTATTTATTTATTTAACATTTGTTGACCTGGAAAGTCCGACTAGGTTCCACAGATCCTGTTTTCAGCGGAGGCCCGGGGAGAAATGCTCCAGAAGCATGTCTTTAGAATGTGGGTGGAAACCGGAGTACCCGGAGGAAACCCACGCAAACGCAGGAAGAACATGCAAACTCCACACAGAAGGCACCCCAGCCGAGAATCGAACCGGAGAACCTCTTGCTGTGAGGCGACAGCATTAACTGCTGCACCACTGCACCGCCCAATTTTCTGATTTCTACTCTAAATCTGTGCTGGTGGCAAAGAGAGATAAGAAACACTACTGTGTGTGTGTTGTTATTGCACTGAATTGAGGGTTCAAATCCAGTTAGTGTGCTTTTCAAGAGAATTAATGCATATTTACTAAGCATATGATCAGGTTATAAGACACAGAGAGAGAAAGGAAACTTCACAATCCTGTATTTTCATTATTACTCTTGAAGTTTGCTACTATTGACATTTCTTTCTTTTATTGAATTCATCATTTTGGCAAAGCACACTTTAGACTGGCAGCATTTTGTTGCAGTGAATGACAGTCCATTGTTCAAGATACAAACTGACAAATTTAATTTAGAATGCCATCGTTAGTGAATTTTAGAGTAGTAGAGGGATACTTTGCAACAGCACTCTGAACAGCAGTAAGTGAAGAGATTCTACATTTCGTCTAGGTAACACTGCAACACATGGTGTAAATGCAATGAGTTTATTGAAACAGGACAGATGATGTAGGATTTTAATCAAGCTTGCTGATATTTGTCTTTTTAACTGGATATAGGAAAACTATAGAATAATAATAATATGTTGTACATGAAATGAATACGCTAAAGTATGTGATAAATGTTCCTTATATTACCTGTATTTCATGTGAGCCGAGGTTACAAAGGTGCTGTCTAGTCAGCTGTTGTCCTCATTAATAATAATATTAGCAAGGGATATTGTATCATAGGTTGTACAGTATTATAAAAACTAAAATTAATATGAGTATTGTGGACAGATGCTGTATAAAAATTCACAGAACCTCATCACAGTAGGAACTACTTTTTCATGGCATACTTTGTGTTCTGATTAATTATATATAGTCTGCCAAGCATGAACTCCTGTCATTGTCTATATATCCCCTTTTTGAACCATTGACACTACATGACATGCTGAAGATGTATAGGCAATATGCTGCTTGTAATATGTGCAGCACATGTGAAAATGCAACATTTGTCTTTTTAATGCTATAACTGTTGATGAATGGAAATATAAGTCATGTTTGACCTTGTGTTTTGTAGGTTTTAATATAATTTCCCCCTTAGAATTGGCAAAATGCTTGGCAGAGCACAAATGGGCCTCACAGCTGAAGGAAAAAGGGGAAAATTCATAGTATTCATTAGTGCAAACACTCTTGACACTAGTCTGCATGATAGACACAATTCAGAGAGGAGTCTCTTCAATATTGTTTGTTTCTGTAGTCAGAGTAATCATTAATACTTGCAAGCCATTAGCAGCTAACAGTTGTCATTGTTCTACCCTACACTCCTATGACATGTTCATACAATCATGTCGCTACTTACAAGATGTTTACTTCCTCTTTACCAAGTAAGAATTTTGGTGTTCAGGAATGCTAATTATTTAACACCTCATTTGAATCTTCACAGTGCTCAGGGGGCTGAATCTACTCCTTATAACAGTAGTGGAGTAGCTATGGAAGTGGAAGGACAGGAGACTGAATTGATATAGACAGACAGATAGCCACTGGTATTTACTTGGAGGAGATTTTTCTATGAATTACTGCATTTTTCATAAGGTATGTTTGCCTTCTTCACAAACTGTTTACCTTTTATTATTTGAAATGTATTCCAATATGCAATAAAACAGTTTTATCTGTATGCATTTTGTCATTCATTACTGAATGCATTAAATATGTAATGACCATGGCTAAAATGGGCTTCTCCTGTAGCAATGGGAAATAATAACTGTGCTTGACATTTATGCATTCTTTACTCCTTAGGTTTGATTCCCACCTTGTACAACTATTTTTTTACAGTGTGCAAGTCTCAACAAATTATGTCCCAAGGCATCCTATTTAACCATCCAAAGACCAAGGCTTACAAGCCAAGGCATTAAGCATGTTGTTGTTGACCACTGGAAAAAGTGTGACTAGTATGATCATCATACATGGCAATTATCATTGTCAGGTGTCACACCTTTATTGCTGTTTGTTGAAATCCCTGCCTCATTGTCTGGCAATTCAAATCCCTTCTCCATTCCCACCTTTCCCAAAATTGGAAATGCAATTGTATACTCCCTACCTAGATCTTATTTTATCCTATTTTCCTTCTTCTTTACTTCTCCACTTAACATTATAGTTGCATAAAAACAAGATTTTGTTATGTATACTGCCTAATGTACCTCATCTTTGAAGAATTGTTAAAATATTGTACTATTAGAACTCTGAGTGTTTTTGTGAATAATGTATTAGTTTACTCTCTTTCTGCTGTGTTTTTGTGTTCAATGTATTATCATCAATGTATGCTTGTATTTTTGTGTGCAATGTATTACTTCATTGTATTATCATGGAGCTTTTCTCCCCGGGCCTCCACTGAAAACGGGCTTTCGAGCCCAGTGGACTTCCCCGGTTATCAAACTGGAAATAAATAAATAAATAAATAATAATCTCTCTGATTTCCCCTCATGCAAATACTATTGGCATAGCTGTGTATCTTTGTGCACTGGCTATTAAATGCAAAATTGGAATTTTATGCCAATTAATACATAGAATTGTTCCTTGACTTCTGCATACATGGCTGGTGTGGGAGTCGATAGTGCTTAATTTGCAGCACAGAGGTGGGTTTTTGAGGAGTCCAGAATTTTTGCAGCACTCCTCATGAAGTGCTGCAACTGTGGGATGCTGCAGTGGGACTATACTGGGTCTCAGTATAAGACTGAGGCTTGGAACAAAATAGCCAAGGTTGTCTCCAGTGCAACTGGCATCCCCCACACTGGGGAGATTTGTCATTGCCACTATTGTGACATGAAACAGTGCAAGAAGGACCTCCATAGTCAATAGGAGGATATTTAAAACTGCTGACATTCCTCAGTTGTGTGACTATACTGACACTTCAGCATTTGGTTATATAGAATGTATTAGACAGCCCAGACTAGTATTCATTTTGCTTTCATGTCTGTTCTTCTCCATTGTACAGCTGCTGAAGACATTGCAGCAAACAGGGAGACACACCAAGAGAGGTTCAATCACCTCAGAGAGGCACACGGTATATATGAGTCAGGTTTTACTATAAGCCTAATAACTATTGTAATTGTATGCAATATGGCAATAGTAAAATAATTAGTTGCATTTATGCTATAACAGCAGTGCAATTGATTAATGATACAATAGATTAAGACCTTTCCATCATACCTGGATGTGGCAAAAGTGTATAGACTGGATAATCATAAATATGCATGTAGTGAAATTATATAGTCATGTGACATGCCATGGATCTAATTCTCTCTCTTTTTGTCTCACTCCACCCCTTGTCTCACTTTTTATTTGAATATTTTATATGGCTTAAAAATGTTCTGTTATCATACATTCCTATTTACAAAAAGTTACAATCAGCACAGAGAGGCAGGCCAAAAACTGCGGATTGGTCCAACATTCCTCCACAGATTGCAGCTCAGACACCCAGGACATCAGGGTCTCAACCTGTCAGCACCGCCTCCAGAATACCTGCTCTACCTGCTCTATCTGCTTCAGGTAGCACTGCTCTGGCTGCTGGTGCATTGGTACCCTCTGGCAGTAGTAGTAGTGGAGGTGGTGATTTTGTCACTCACCAAGAGTTGAAAGGGCTGGCGGAGGGCATCATGGAAAGGTGCCTAAGTGCCTGAATCAGCCATGTAGAAAAGGTGCTTTATCATATTGCCAAAATATGCTATGTCGAGCACTAACATAGGAAATTGAGACAAGAGAAAGTAATGACAGTTCTAATGGTGAGGACTATATTCTCACTGTTCTCAGGCTTGACTTGGGTCCACTTTCTATGTCCCCTACCTATCCCCAATCATGGTGCCACCAACTGTTTGTGTCCATGACCATCCTTGTCTGTTTTGTATGCCCTATATGTCTACTCTTTCTTTCTTACCTAACCTACATAACTGACCCTCACATTCCTAAGCTCTCTCCCAATATTCCTCTCTCTTTGAAAGTAAAATAAATACATAAATAAAAAAAAATAGGCACCTATCCTACAAAAAAATAAAGACCCATACATAGCTCTCCACTTCACCTATGTTTTCTTGATGAACTTGCTTTGGTATAATAGGATCTACATTATTCTGTTGTTATCACCTACCCTTGTTGTGGTAACAGTCCAAAATAAGTTAATTCTGGCTATACTTCTACATTTATATTGTGAAGAACTGGATAGCTTTGGTTCCTTCCTACTACCTTTGTGTAAATTCATGTATTTCCCCCTTGTGTTCTCCCCTCTGCTTGCCCCCACCATTTCCCCACTTTCCTATCTATTCCTTTTTTATATGTTTAATTTGGTCAAAACTTAAATTCACACACAGCACACATGTCAAGAAACTGTCCATAAGAAAGTCTTCAGTTTTTGTCCTTAGCATTTGGGTGAAGTTTGGCATCAAGCAACAATGTCAAGTGATTGGTGAGTGGCTGTTCATGTCCTATGGTAAGACGTGGACAATTGTTCCCATCACCTGCAGTAGTCTGTTTATCCTCTTACAAATGTGCTTAAATATGCTGCACTATCAGACTACAGAGTAAAGGTAAAATACAGGCAATACTTGGCAACCGTTACTCTAACAGTTCTTTGACTATTGGATGTAACAAAGTGCGACTTCCTCTGTGGAGTGCTGATTTAAATCATTTGTCTGAAAAGTGATTTTTGGACATAGCATGACGAGTTCAATCCCATATGTATGTCACATTATTTCTTACTGTGATGCTATACTTCTATGATATGTTTAATCGCATTAATCTCAGTTTTTGTCCAGTTATGACATTTAATGAACAGATTTTGAATACTGTTGTAAAAAAGCATTTGCAAATACCCATGCACATAAGGAAGAATTATTAAACCACCCTTATTCTACTCATGTCTTACTCATGTTTTGCCTCTCTTAGAGCTTCTTGATCTTCTTGATCCCCAGAGCCATCAGTTAATGATACAGAGCATGGAAGATGAAGACATACAGTAAAGATATGCATTAATGACCCATAACATCAGCCTTTGATATGTGTCTATCCATATCTCTATCTTCACCTTTCTCTCTCATGCCTTTGTACTGGTGGCTTTTCATTAAGCTGATGGATGTAAATCATCTTATGACATTTCCATACTGTCATTTCTTTGCAGAAGGCTAATGCCTACATCTTCCATTGGCTCAATAAGTTATTACTTTCTCTTCACTGGTGTAATTTTGACACATTATGTTACGAATTCCTTATTGGTGTGGTGAGACAATGATCAAATATATAAACTATATAAACTAAATTTTGCATCTTGACAAGGGTTCAACTCCATCATTAGGTGAAACTCTTACTGCCTGTCTTTATAAGTGTATTTTATGTATATGTTTTGCCTATGTACCTATCTAACCCTCTTTTGATTTATCACTTGAAGTCTTCAGCATATGCATGAGGTCTTGCACAAGCAAGTGTACTTTGTGATGCCAAATGGTGAATCAAGTATTATTGCAAAATGTGGTGAGGTTTTTGACTTAGACCACATTGCCATGGTTAGCATAGTGCAAATAGCAATACGTGTGCTGTGCTATAGTGAAACAGACTTAGGGTAATAAACTGTGATACAGTTACTCCTCCATATGAATCAGCCTGCTGGATATCATGTAAAGTAATGCAATTTATATAAGTGTAATGAATACTGATGTCTACCTAACGCTTTTATTGAACATGTTGTGAGTGCATCTTACAATATGTGATTGAAAACCAACACAGTACGAGTTCCTCTGTGGTGAGCCAAGATAATCTACCAGCTTTTAAAGTTTTAATTCTGCTGCCAAAAATATGTTATACAGTAATGTAATTTTTCTCCTTATTATTACTTGTGTATGAGCTACATCGGTTATCAACAAAACACCATCTTCATAACAAAATTATGTTTCCAATTTCCTGCACCTTCCTCTACCAGAAACCATGTAGATGTATTATTGTCATTCCTCCACCTTCTCTATCCCTTTTTCAATCACTTAATGGTACAGAGCAGGACACATTCTGAGTGAGGAAACAAGTAATACAAGCATACCATGCATGTTCATAAGTGTGCTGTAACACAAACTCTTATGTGTCCCTCATCACCTCTTCTGGCTCATCACATTATACTGTTACATATGTAGTAAGCTGATGTATGATAGGGTCATCTGATATCCTTTGGCTCCTGTTCTTACTGTGATGAAGCGTAATGGCCACATTTTATAACACATCCTGCCCTATACACATAGTTAGGATTTGTGCTGAGTCATCATAATTATTTCAAAGTACATAGCATCCTTGTTATATTTAGCAATTTGTACACCCAATTACACAGCAGTCAACCTGTGTGTATGTGGGATGTGTTTAGAGTCATGTGAATATGACCTTATGTACTGTTGACCTCACTGAATTTAAAATCTGTAGAAATGTTTACACTTCAGGGTGACTCCACATCAATGTCAAACCCTTCTCCCACCATCTTCTCTGCAACACAACGCTGATGTCATCCTCTGTAAAGTGCACTCTCACAATGTAGAAATCTGTCTTCTGCAGTGATGTTTGTGTCCTCTAGGTTGTGTAACTAGGTAAGTAGGGAGGTCTCATCTCACAATGGACAACTTGTGTGTGATGGTGAGTCCATAGCATCACTAGAGGATTAATTCAACAGCTGTGTCATTTAACTCCCAATTCTGAGAGATATTTACATGGTCAGATCAATCCCACATCCCGTTTTCCTAATGTCTGCAACACACTCATAAGGCCATCCTTTCAAAAATGCACTCTCATGCCACTAAAATCCAACCTGTCCTGTGGTATGTACATAATAATACAATTGCATGTATATTACATCAATAAATAGGTTGGGAGTTCAAATACAGCTGTGAGAACTTGTGTGTAAATGTAAATGGATGCAGGAGTGTCTTACACCTCTTAGTCCTGACAACATTTACAATCCCACATGGCTGTAGAAGTTATGCTTGCACACGCATCTCCTTTGCAAGACACAGCTGATGCCATCCCTTCACACATGTAGTATAGCTCACATGTAGTCAGACTTCTTCGGTTGTATGTCCCTATAATAAACTTCAATATAGATTGTGTTTAGTAGAAACATCATAGTAATACAAAATTATGATGTCATCCACTGAAATATGCAGTGTCACAGTTATAAAATAGATCTTGAGTGGCACTTGTGTTTCAGCAAACCATCATTAGGTTGTGATGTCAGGTATTCAGTTCAAATTTTGACATCAGTGCTTACGGTCATTATATACATTGTTATCAGTGTTGTGCTATGTTCATGTGTAGATGTTGTTTCTTCTTACAAGAGTTTATTCTGCATTTAATATTGAAATGCTGTATTGAAGACATCAAATAGATTGTCCTTCCATGCCAGCTGTAGTAGGACACCTCCTCAGGACTGAAGAGATGAGATTAGGTAATGTATATTGTTGCCTAAGTAAGGTATGTGTTCTAATACGGGGTTATATCTACATTGTACATACTTGTTGTCCTACCATCACATTGACAACAGCAGGAGATCACAGGTGTGTTTGGGCATACCTAGCATCAGGCAATGTTGTCTGACATACAGAAAAATTATTTCTAAGTAACTACCGGGAAACATATTCCTTGATTCATAAGCGTGATGTAATCCTTTCAAATAACCACACCGGTGACAATGGTGATGCACTTATACCATGGCACATTCACTGATCACACTATGGTGCTAATTTTTTCAGTGCTTAGTCAAGTGTTCCAAACCAGCACTGAGTGAATGTAAGCATTTGTCTCCAATTCTATGTGTAGGTATAGAGTGGCAAATGACTCCTCCATACACTTTATTAGATTAAGACTATGGGCAAAGAAAGTACATATGATTTAATGCCTTCACATAGGTGGAATTGTGGCGCATTTGATTAATAGCCATATTGTTAGTTGGAGGAGTCGAACAGCTTGATGTTCAATTCTAGCATAAGAAATCATTTTGAGTGAACATACTGATGTCATACAACAACAATTACATCACATCAATATTATCCCTTGATATGTTACATGGACATGAGGGAACATAGCTTTGGATTTCATGGCAGTAGACTTTTGTTCTAGCAATGTCATGATCAGAATGTTATTGTGATATACATATTGCATAATTAGATTACAACTTGTCTTTGTGACATAAGCACATTTAAATCAATTATCTTAGTACAATTTGAACATTTACCCTCCCCTTATGCATTTCTGTATACATACCTTTGCTTTCTGTGCACATTATCCTCAGTACACTTCCCCTGCCTGGTAACCCATGTATTGTAGTCACCCTTGTTTACTCTCCAATCTTCTTGTTTCTGTATTTATATGTTTTATGTGGACATTACGCTCAGTACACTTTCCTTGCCTGGTACAGCGTGCTTTGTTTTCCATTATGTAGCTCTTTGTGCTGTCTGCATGAGCACGCTTAATAGGTTTGGGAAAGCCTGTTTGTTTTCTGTGTGTGCTCATTCTGCTCAACATGTTTTCCTGGCCGCGAACACTGTTGCTCATGAAAACATGTTTATATTCATGCAAACGTGATGAGCAACATGCATATGCAATTAATGCTACTGTTCATCACACTAACATGTAAACATCATGACAGCTTTGTGCAAAGCCTACATAATTGTTCAGGTATCTCAGGGATATCTAAAAATATAAAAGTCTAATCCAGTCACAGAGCATCTAAACATCATCAGCTTATTCAACATGGATTTC
Organism: Protopterus annectens; assembly: GCF_019279795.1. Lineage (NCBI taxonomy): Eukaryota > Metazoa > Chordata > Ceratodontiformes > Protopteridae > Protopterus > Protopterus annectens. Next base: position 1,302,597,743 of record NC_056729.1, read on the forward strand.
TTCTTTATTTCATCACTTTTCCATGAGCTTATTTCAACAGCATATGCTGATGCCATTTTTCATTTATTTTACTGTGGCTCAGGTTTCCAATTTACTGTCGCTGCTTCCTGGGAACTGATATACGACTAAAACTCCAGTTGAAAAAGTAATGCGAAAACAAGACAGATAAAGCATATATAAGTTCAGGTTCTGTGATCTACATTCTGTCATAAAAATCACACATTTTGCTTCTGGCATTGAACAGGAGAAAACACATTTTCTCCAACTGTATGTTGCTTTCTATTCACCAAGTTAATAAGATCTGGCCTTTAATCTTAAAAGTCTCAGAATAATGCAAAATATGTCTGGGCTATTTCCCAGCTACTACCAAACTTAGAATTAACAGTGCTCTCACCCTTTCATTTTTTATCTGCTTAGCATCTAATCCAGCACAGGCAGACAATTTCTCTTGAACATAAACCAGACAATCTTGATCGTCTTCCTTCTCTGACACACCAATGGTACAAATAATATTCCATTTAGCTCTGTCCTCATTATCTGCCTGTTTCTCTTTAAGTAAGTCCAGCTCAAACAATAAAGACTCGTACTGTTCTATTGAATTTGTATTGCCTTTATATTACTCAATTGCAACAACAGCAGGTGAATACAACATACTCGGACTCTCTGTCTCTCTTTTTCTCAACAATATAATTATACATTTTTCTGCTTATTGTCTCTATTCATCTTTCATATACTGCCAATAAATTTTCCAGGATATCTAGGAGGCCTTCAGACGATAATAGTGCCTTAGCAGATTTGTCATATTATCTGCTGTCATCTTGGATAACTTCACCATCACCAATGATCTGCTTTGTCACTTAATTTTCCCCATTATTTAGGCATTGGCAATCTTTAAATCACTGATGCGGTTATCATACTATTCTTTTACTTTCTTACATGTTTAAACTTATTTACACTAAAAAAAAAAATTGAGTGACCAAGAAACATGCATTTATCTTTGCTCACCATCACCAGAAGTCCAAATATAAAAGTTCTTAACATATTTTGGTGTACATGAGACACCCTCTACTTCACTATTGCAGTACCTTTTTGCTTATAGGTATATATGTTTAGACTGATATTTTCACTATATGTGTATTGACCTTGCATAGAAGAGATAGAAAATGCACCCTGGGGATCACTTCTGTGGCTCTGCTCGACAGGGGCACAGAAAAATAATTTTTCTTGGGTGGTGAAAGTCAGGGTACCATTTGGCTAGGCCTATATAGGCCCTAGGGCCAATAGCCTAGTACCTACCTATGAACATCTATACACATTTGAGTGTTTTTTATTCTTATTCTTATTATTATTATTATTTTGTTTTTTGTTTATGCAGTCACATTTGTATGTTTGTAATAGACTGTAGTAAACACCCTGGTAAATCATTTGAAAAATTCTGTGTCTTATGATCATTCCATTTGTGTATGCTTCTGATAGGCACTTTAGCATTGCTTTTGGTTGCTATACTGTGACAGATAAACATCAGGGTGTCTCTTTCAACATCTTGTGCTTTCTATGGATATTTATTTAGTTCACGGTTACATATTACATGAGTATGTGTTTAGGTATTGGTCAGCACTGTGTGGCTAAGAGACTGTGTGCTTGCTGTTGTAGCCATTCATTAGTCCTCAGTTTTATATCCTATAACAACTCCATGTGTGCTGTTACTGTGTCTGTATTTCTACTGTACCATGGTGGTCCATGTTAATAGCTTATACATAGCCATGTTTTAGTAGTACTGAGACTGGATGTTTGGCAGTTTGTCCCAGCTGGTGGTCACAGCCCACTGTAAAATTAGCAGACTTATGTATGTAAGTATTATAGTCAGATGTTCATTTAAATGTATACTCCTTAAAGAAGATAATATTTCCATACATAAAGGTAACATCTTATTGTGCATTTATTATGGGGGCTGGTTATGATTACTAATGGTTGTCAACTCATATGACTTTCAGCCAAGAAAAAAGGGTGACACAGTGAAACACATATCATCATTAAGTGTGTTATCTGGTCTGTGACACAGGTATGCTTGCTTTGATTCCGTTACCTGAAACAGATATGATCGCCTGTGATGATGTGTTGAATCTCTCTACGTGTACATTCTGTACAAGATGTAAAACATACACTAAAGGTCATACAAATCAAGTGGAGGAAGGCTGAAAGACTCTAGTGTAAGGATACATCAGATGACTCACTACCTTACCAGGAAAGTTGTCTAAAAGTGAGGTTGCCACAAAATCCTTGCTGCTGGTGGAGATGGTTGGGATCTTTAAAAGAAGATGGTGGTGCAGTAAAGGAGACCAGGCTTCATACAGACTACACCTGGCATAATGGAAGGTCAGTTTCCCCCCATTTCTCCAGCCAGCCTGATTGGCATGGGCATCATGAGGCAATGTAGCAATTGCCTCATGAAAACAGGCAACCCACTACTCCTAAAGCATGCAAATACACTATGTGAGAGATGTATCTATACTTTGAATCTGGAATCAATGGTCTCTGTCTCATGTAACAATAAACCAATTATTTAGCAGGTTGTCAGCACCCACACTCCACCTCCCACACATACCAAGCACACAACATATAAACCCACATACGCGGAGATACTCACTAGAAATATACCAAAAGAGCAAAGCCTTTCCAAGTGCAAACAATACGATCCCAGCAGCACCCACTACACATAATAACACATTCATCAGTGTCTCGCCCAGTAAGCCCCTAAGGCAGAACATATCTAAACCAAATGTCTCGGTCATAGTCCATAATGTGACACACAGATGTCCCCCTCAGCTGCTTGTCTGGTGTCAGGATCCACCAAATCATGCACACACTCAAGTCACTAAACAACAAGTACTGTGATGACTCTGTCATAGTCCATGTTGGAATGAATGACTTGAGACATACCCTACTAGACTATATGAAGAGAGACATGATTGAGCTTTCGGATTACGTGTCCTAGGCAGGCATGTTCGTAGCCCTTAACAGCATTCTTCCCTCACCCTGGATGATACTACAATAGAAACAAAAAATTATTGACTTCAACAATTGGCTTAGCTTCTTGTGTCAATCCAGGGAGATCCAGTATCTTACAGCCTGGGTTAATATGCTTGACAGACTACAATGCTTTACCAGAGATGGTCTTCACCTGTTGCCTGTAGGCTTTAGGTTGCTGGCAAATGTATTTGAGTCCCTCATAGTGCCTTTTTAGGCAATGTCATAAGAGCTAAATTTCTTATGTAAAAATATCCTCCAGAAACAAACTCAGGGTTATACTGCTTAATACTAGAAGTCTAAATCCGCAATTGTGCTCACTTGAAGCACTTCTCACCCTGGAAGATGCTGATGTCTGTGCAGTCACAGAGACAAGGTTCAAGGCCTCAGAGAGTACCCCAGCCATGCTGGGCTACAATGCCTTCCACACATTCAGACCACACAGTGCACATGAAAAAACAAGGGAGAAGGAGTATCCATTTTCATTAAAGACATACACCTCTAGACTGGTTAAACAGTATAACTTCCTAGAGTTACTTCACGTCCAACTAATTGTAGGAAAGACCTCCCTCCATGACATTGTTAGCTATTGGTCCCCTACAATGAACCATGAAAACCACACAGACTGCCTGGACGTACTTTAGTCACTCTCAGTACAACAAAATACTCTGGTCATGGGTGACTTTAACTATCCTTCCATCAATTGGGTTATATATATATAAGCACTAACGCACTCATCCCAAGGTTCCTGGACCTTGTTAAGACAAATGCTCTGGAGCAAATAGTCAGTACCCCCATGAAGGGCTGTAACATCCTAGACATAGTGCTTACCAATGTAGAGGATTGCTACACCACCCCATGTGTGGGGCCCTCCATGTAAAGTCCAATCATAAATCAGTCCCTTTCAAAGCAATGATGGTACCTGAACCACCCTCAGGAGCAAAATGGTTAAAACATTTCTCCAAAGCAAACTATAGCCTACTGAGTGATGGTATCAATAGTTTAAGACACCCTTGCCAACACTGACAGCAATGACCCCTATAATGAGGTGTACACAAATGTCCTGTATAAACAACTATATAAATATAAACACTCAGCTGTACTAGATTGGATCAAATCAAGAAACTCACAAGAAATAAGCCACCCTGGTGGACATCTAGCATAAATAGGTTATACAATAAGAGAAATAAGCTGTCAAAAAATAAGCGGGAATGGTCCCAGCAAAGGAATAGCTCCCTCCAAAGCATAAAAAAGCAGATTAAACAACTTGTAAGGTCCTCTAAAGTTAATTACGAAACTAAATTAACATCCCTAGCTAAGGTAAATTACAAAGCATTCTTAAGTTATTCCAAAATCTAAAAGGGAAGGCCCAGCTTTGTGCAGAATTAGCTGTGGATGGTACCATTTATACTGTACCTGAGGACATCACCAACCTGCTATCAGACAGGTTTAGTAAAAACTTTAACCCCCCCTCGTCCCCACCAATCATACCTCATAACATACCTGCCACCAGTTCTCTGAATAGTATCTCAAGAAAGCAGGTCAAAATCACACTCTCTAAGGCCAAAAACACAGCCTCTATGGGACCAGACAACATCCCAGGCTGCTTATTAAATGGTCTAAAACAGGAGTTAGCAGAACCACTGAGCACACTATTCAATCTCAGTTTAAGCACTGGCTTTGTCCAAGCTGTTTGGAAAACAGCAACCATAATACTCTTGCACAAAGGGGGTCCTTCAAATGACCCCAGGAACTATAGACCCATAACCTAACCAGCCTTATCTGTAAGGCCATGAAGAGAATTATCACGGATTTTATCAACAAGGGTATAGGTGACCTTCAAACTATTGATCCAACGCAGTTTGACTTTGTTAAGGGCAGATCCTGCCTGCTAAACCTGGTAGACTCTTTCAGAATGTCACCAAGGCCCTGGATGAAGGCAAAACAGTTCACACTGCCTATCTCACCTAGCCAATGCCTTTGACAGAATCCCTCACTCAGACATAGAGAAGCTCACCCAGCTGGGGATTAACCCTTACATCACTAGGTGGGTTGCCAACTGGCTCACAAACAGAACACATGCAGTCAAAATTGGGGGTGCTAACTGGCTCACAAACATAACACATACAGTCAAAATCGGGGATGCAAACTCTACTAGAAGACCTGTTACCAGTGGCATTCCACAGGGATATGTGCTAGGCCACCTATTGTTTCATATGTTTATTTCTGAAGTCCAGGTGAAAATGGCCTATAGCTTAGCAAGTTTGCTGATGACTGCAAACTAGGTGCAATCATGAAATCCCCCAAAACTGTCAACATACTACAAAATGGACTTACACAGACAAATGGTTGGTGTAAAAGCCACAGACTTATACTAAATGCAAAACAATGCTTTATTATTCCCTTTGGCAAAGGAGAAAGCCCTGATAAGTGCAAGATAAGTAATATTCCCCAAAGTTCAAACCCAGTGGTGAGAGATTTAGGAAAGCAAGTTGATGGCAGGCTTAATTTTAATCATCATGTGTACACACTAGTAAGGAAGGCCTTCTACATTGCACACCTCATAAGCAAGGGTATAGCATCCAAACTAAGGAGGTTATAACTTCTGTGTACTCAGCTCTCATCAGACCAATAATAGAGAACAATGCTCCCATCTGTATGTACCTCACATGACATCTGCAGCAACTGGAGAGACTTCAGAGGTTTCTCACCAAAATATTCAGTGCCTACAACACATGACCAACACAGACAGACTGAAGGCCGTATCACTTTACTCAGTATCGTATTGACTGCTTAGAGGCAACTTGTGCCTCGCCTACAGAGCAGTCTCAGACCTTGCCTTGATGAAGCTGTTGCACACCTCAAATCCAATGGGATTGACTCACTCTAGGGATCTTAGCCTAGGCTGCCATATTAACAGGATATGGTGGAGAGATATATATTTCTCCCAGAGGTTTCCACTCCTCTGGAACAATTTCCTAATTCATGTAAAATAGAGCTCCTCAACACTGTTCAAGTATAACCTGGGCAATTAGATGGGAAAATGTAAATTTGCACCAGGGGTTTTACTATATCCCTCTTAGGGGCAGCCGATGTTGATCTTAGATTTGCATGCAAACATAATAAACTATATATCTTGATTCAAAAGGAAGCAGGGGTCTAACATGGCTAGGCTTGTAGAGGCCTTAAGACCGATAGCCTAGTAACCTTCTATGATCCTATGATCCTATGATACTGAAAATCTTACAGACATCAGAAGTAGAGTGTTCCATGCGGCTAACATGTTTTACCATTAAAAATTCAGCATAGATTTACATACCAATATTACAGCTCAGTATATCCTTCTAATTTGTCCATATTTCCAGTAGTTGCCATTAGCTGACTCTCCACCATTTCCCCATTTTACTGACAATGCTCTGGTTATGCTCACTATGCTCTGGCTATGCTCATTATGCTCTGGCTATGGTCACTATGCTCTGGCTATGCATGCTGTGTCATGGAAAAGCTACAATAGACACATGCTCATTTGATTTGCTTATGTGAGCTAAAACAGCTGTGTAAAAGGAAATGGCATAAATGCCAGTGTATATGTGCTATACTTACATGCTTTTGCACGCAATGGGGAGATATATTCCTGCATATGGAAAAATATTTCAGTGTTCTTTGCTATACATACATACTTATATAGTCCATGGGAGAGATACAGATAGATGTACATTTGATTTGCTGGTTTGAGTTAAGACAACCTTCTACTGCAAATGGTATATATGCCAGTACATGTTTATCATACTTGAGTATGTTCTATACTTTATTGTATACCTTGTACAAGCATTGTTTGTACATCATATGCCTGGGTTGTTACATGACTGTTACAGTATGAGCATGCATGCTATTGCTTTGTTTGTGGCCAGAACATATCTGCATCATATTTTTTTGTTATGTGCATGCATGATCAAAGAATGCTTTATACCATTGTCCAGTTCTTCTCTCACCACAGTATGTCTGAAGATTGTACATTTCCCTTTCTTATTTTAACTCCTATTTTTTTCAAGCACACCTTTGTCTGTTCAGCTTCTATCTTCTGCCTTTTTTACTGCCTAATATGGCCTCTGTATGCTATTTACTTTTGTTCCTGAAGTTTTCCACTGCATCTCTGTCAGCATATCATAAAAAAAATGCCTCACTGCACAAAAACTAATACCTACCCTGTCTTGACACCTTCTGCTGGACAGTCTTCCTCCTTATGTTCTTCTAGTTGTTACCTTCACTCCTTTATTTTGTATTACTCCTTTCCTAACGAGTCCACTCATTCTGTGATGTGCCTGTCCACCTGTGCCCAGTACCGACACAAGTAATTATTACTGATACTGTTATCAAGCTTCTATTATGAGGTCTTCTTCAGAATATAAAACATACATTTTAATGATTTTTCTTAACAGATCTATATGGTGACAGTTTTTATAGATGGTACATGCATTGTGTTGTGTAATGTGTTTTTCATTGTCTAGCTACTCGACTCTCTGAAATGTTTTGAGTTACTTTCATTGCTGGGATCCACCATTTTCTATTTCTCTGCTATGAAAGTTCTTTTTACAGCAAAGTTATCTAGGGCATGTACTTTGGCTATTTCAGCTCTTTGACTTGCATACTCCTGAAGTGTTTAGCTGTTCCAAGTTATGTGCCAATATAGTGCTTATGACATGTAGACCCTCCATAATGCTTCAAAGACCTTTAGAATTCCAGCTCTCAAGATGTACTAAAATTTATAAATTAGGGTTGGTAGTAGAATTTTGTCTTAAGTATAGAGGTGTTATGATCAGAATATAATTGTGAAAATATGGAATTAGACAAAAACATATTCGCTAGAGAACAAGTGAGATGAATCTGTATGACATTTGATAAGTATTTATGAACTGCCAACAGTTTCCACAGTGATGACAGGAAGTGCATAAAAGTAATCAAAATCTAGCAACATTTTGAAATGTAATCAGAGCAAATAGATCTATACTGTATGTCATCCAGGGAAATGTTCAGTTTAGCTAACAGAATTAATTTACAAGATTAAAATACATGAAGTATGTAAATAAATAAAAAAAACTGCCAATAAGAAAAAAAGTTAGAAAAGTGAATTATTATGATTGTAGTATTTACAAAAACAAGTTAAAACTAAAAACTAAATAGGTTTGCATCACTAAATTTTCAAGTACAATTTTTGAAGCAGTATATTTTTAACAAACTTCAGCAATAATCTGCATGCTGTGGTTTTGAAAGTACTCTGGAAGACCTTTTGAAACTAATGTTACTATGATTAAAATTCTATGATACTGAGCATTCACTTTTTTAATTTTAGGTTAAAGATACATATAATTTATACTGGATACACTGATGACACTAAAATATTGTTCTCCTACCATTTTTATGATAACAAATGTGGAAGTTGTGTTAATGCTTCTCTATGAACTGTGTTAATTTAATTTGGCTTACTCAGACAACCAAACAGGAATCACTGAATGTGTGTGTGTGTGTGTGTGTGTGTGTGTGTGTGTGTGTGTGTGTGTGTGTGTGTGTGTGTATATTTCTGTCAACGTGCATGAAACAAATTGATTAACATTATGCATGTTGGCATACTACTATGCATGAGTTGAGAATTAATGTTGGTGCATGCAAACTTTAAAAAAGACAAAGAAATTAGTTTTTTGCAGGAGGACAAGCCCTCCCTGCAACCTCTCTGCAGGGTGCTGCACTTCCCACACCTCCTGCTAATCATATATTCTAACTCTGTAATCTCATAGTCTCTAGGTAAGTGTATATACCCATACCCAGGGATTGTTAATCTCGGACACCTGTCAACCATCTGTTTAATCGACTAAATTGTGTTTATTAAACAGATATCGATTAATGTATATATATATATATATATATATATATATATATATATATATATAAAGAGAGAGAAACAGAGAGATAAAGAAAAAGTAATTTCACAAGAAGGAATACCATATGTAGAGTTAATATACTTTTAGTCAAATACTTAATTCATAAAATAGAATTCCTGGTGTTAGACAATATCAAATTCAAATTCAAATTCAGGATTTGTCAAGTGCAGGAAGAGATGACTGGGGAAATATTGAGTGCATGTAGAGAAACAGGGTAGTAATGTGAAAACATGGTTTACTATCAAAAGGATGAAATTCATATGGTCTAACATTCTTTTCATCGACCCATATGGTTGACACATGAATATTAAGTTGTTCATTTGTTCGACAGAAAGTGCATGCAAATTACATGTCGACACTATGTTGACCACAGAGCAAGGATATACCCTTGTCAGCACTGTTGTGTGATCTTGAAGTTGTAATATATAAGTAGAAGGGGGTGTGAGGGGTGCAGGGGGGGCTTGCCCCCCTGCAAAAACACTACTGTCAGGGCTGCAGGTGTTTTTTGACCATTTAGACTTTGACATTTTTTTCAGTATTTTGAACGCTCGGTGTAATGACTTTTGACGTTATCACTGTCGACCAAATGAATTTCAACCTTTTGATAGTAAACCGTGAAAACATTCACTTATAACAAAAGTTTTTGGATTGGGGTTGAGACTATGTGTGTGTGTGTGTGTGTGTGTGTGTGTGTGTGTGTGTGTGTGTGTGTGTGTGTGTGTGTGTGTGTGTGTATATATGCTCATGCGTGTGTGTTTACAAATGTGTAGTCAATAATGAGATAGAGTTGAAGTAAAGGATAGGGAAGGGTATATCTTTAGCACAGTGCTTGAGTATGTGTGAAATGTGTGTGTGTCTGTGTGTTTGCCTTTTTTAGTGCTACTGTTATGGAAAGGGTGTTTACTACCATAATATTTAGGGGTTAATGTTATGGGAAAGGGTAAGATTACAGTTAGCAGGATAGCATGCATGGATAGGTTGTTGCAAGAGAGGTAAAGCTCTCCTGCACACCCTCTCTCAGGGACATGGATGTAGGCCACTATTGTTCCCTTCCTCAGGAAAAGCTGAATGCATTCACTTGTATATTCCTAATTTGCATAGATTTGGAAGAAGCAAGCTTGTTCTATAGCAGCTCAATGATGTATGTGTCAGGGTCATCATCTTAAGATCTACCAATCTACCCTGGGAGGACAAGTACTGTGCTGTTAACCTATGATTTATCACACAAAATATAATTTCCTCATAGTTCACTCCCACTTCATCCTGAATCCCAGGTATGCAAACTTTTCTATGGCAGCCAACTTCTCATCATCATCATTAACAAATGTGTCTGCCCCAAAGCAGAAATAAGGACTTTCTCCATTAGATACTGAGGTCTCCAATTTCCTGGAACAGTGTTAGTGTGAGCGAAGTGTGTGGTCATAACATAATTGTCACCCATGTAAAAGAAGACTGTTGAGGATCATTCCAGTGAGCTTGGTTCTATAAGCAAAGGTTTAGGCAGAGACTTGAGAACTCTTTCTAAAGGTCCACAGTCAGTGCCAAGAGGGACAATGAACACCTCTGCCTAGTTCCCTTGTAAAAGGGAAAAACAGGGAATGTTGTTGCACCCTTAGAGCGTCTTCTGTGTGGAGACGTGTGAATGGGCGTACCTTCGTTGAAGGTTGTGCGTCAGGCCTGGCAAGCCGGTACGTAAAAATCAACTGCCAATCATTAGCAGACCGAAGTTCCGCTGTGGCAACCCCTTATCAGGAAAAAGCCGAAAGATACAAACTGGCAGATGGATTTATTAAGTAACTGAAAAACACTTGGGAGAACCCCTGTCACATAACTTGGAGAAGTACATATGTTCTGTTGTATAGAGGGACTTTGACTCAGATGATCCAAGTTCAAATAGTAGTTCAGGAATTGATTTCAGTGATTTGGGGGATGGTGGGAATGAGTGATCTACACTTGTTCCCCATCTTAGGTTTAGGGAGCATTGAATTCCATCAGCTATTTGCCACCATGTAAGGGGAGGCTTGTATGATGACAGAAAGGCCAGGACATAGGATGTGAAGCTGGTTATCCCAAGGTGGTATTGGTGCTCTTATAAGGATGTGGACAGAAGCAGAGAACAGTACATCCCATGATGATGTTGGTCCTCACATGAGCCACCAGGGGCAGGGTTAAGGCTTGACTAGAAACACCTTTGCTGCCAAGATTTTGTCAGTAGCAAAACACACAAATATAGCTGTCTGGTTAACAGCCTCTCCTGTCAACACTCATTTCTTTGCATTGGATACCCACACAGGGGAATGACTGAACTCAAATACGATAGGAGGATCTTGATAATTTTCAGCACAAATGTAAAAAAAAAGAGGCGTATAGAAAGAGAACACTCAAAAATCTTGGAAAAAATGCATATGGTGGAGACAGTAGTACCTTATACAGTGAGATAACATTCAATGAAATCCTGACCTAATCTGCATTGTTTCACCCTGTATATGCCAAATCAGTTGTGGCAGTAGAATCTTTAGCATAGCTGCTAAAATCAGTGCAATTTGTGAAGGATGTGCGATGGTAGTTTGTAAGCTACACCGCCACCCAGAGTTTGTGGTAAAGGCTATTAGGTCATCCCATCCACCAACACTGTCTCAGACTTTCGTTGTTTCATTAACTCTGTGCAGATCCAGCTGTGGACTTATTCTGACATCAACCATTAGGCCATTTCTACTAACATCCCTTCAGCTCTGAAAGCCTTGCCCCAAGCTGGTGCATAAGCTCCTTAACCTCCATGTCTTCTGTAGGAGCCAACAGTGATTCCCTCTAGCATGAGCTTATCCCTGGGCCAGCCCTGACAAAAGAAAGCCATTTTTGTATAATTTCCAGATTACAGATGCATCTATCCTCTCAGATGTAAAAAAGTCACATATACCTACAGTAGTAATATTACTGTAAACCAACCCCTCATCGAATCCAAAAGTAGAAAGGCTGGTTCACTCTGCTGATTTTTTTGCCAGGTAATATGTGAATAGCCTCCTCTTTTTAGAGCCATCTATGACTGTCTTAATGCACAAACTATGTATAGTAAATATGTACATTTGTCACCAGCTATCCTGCTTAAGCTTCAGACATCTGAGCCTATAATGTCAAACTGTTTGCAGCAGTTTAATCTGAGAGGGTGTTTTTGACGGGAAAAAAATTAGCTTCTAACTTCTTCGTTTTCTGCTACTGATTTCAGTTAAGAAATAAATCAACCTCATTCATCATTCAATTCACAGTCACATTATATGCAACCCAGTTATCACCAAGTGGTGTTTAACCTTTTGGATTAGACTGCAAAATTTAACACCCACTTGAAATCACTCTTCCACTGTGGCATGATCAAACAGGACAGAGGAACACTCACAAAGGAAGCCCCGCCTTTCTTATCTTCCCAAATACTAATTCTGCTGAAGACTGAAGAGTGCTCAGACAAGAGTGAGAATTCAAATGGTGAATTCATGTTTTGCAGACTTAGGTCAGAAAATATAAAGAGGTAGTCTAATTAGCACAGTACAGCTGAGTTAACTAATCACTATGTGTTCTTTCTCTTTTTTATACCTATTAATGCTGTCTCAGTAAGAATATTTATTTGTTAACCAGCTGCACCCACTGGGCACATAGTCCCCTTTTCATGGGCAACCCAGGAAAGATGTCTGACTAAGAGACTTGCTTATAAAAATACAGTAGGCAAATCAAGGCTGAAAGAATCAAACCCTGTGCCACAGAACACAGAGGTCATAGCCTTAAACCTTTGCACCAACTGCCAGACATTGTTTGCCGGTCAGGTCATTTTCAAAAATTTGCATGTAAGATTTGTGCACATTCTTTCGTGGTTCATTATGACTACCTAGCCATATGCCACATTCAAGGCAATAGTGCCACTCCCCCTTTCAAAGCCTTCCCAAAAAATTCCTATCAGTATACAAATCACAGAAGCCAGGTGCATCCATATTTCCATATTTAACCTATCCCTTATTTATTTATTTATTTATTTATTTATTTATTTATTTATGCAGCAGGAAAGCCCGTGTGCAAAAAAAAAAAAAAAATATATAGAGATAGTGAAATAGATGTCTCCACTTACAAATTAGCAGCTGTTATGTGTTTTGGTCCTCTGACAAAGTACCCCTGACAGAAGCTACAGGAATGAAAATTAACTGCAGACTACTGCTGGCCTACCCACAGTTATAGAAATCATTGCCTCTCTCTATGCCTGTAGGATGAAGGGTTTTGTGGTTAAAGAACTATGTACTGAGACTGCAATGGGTACGCATTCATCTACTAATGCAGACAGAGTTTTCAAGGGCTCAAAATCTGGTAATTCAGTGACACCTGTTGCTTACATCACTACACATATCTAACCAAGAAGGCACAACCCATCTACCACAGATTAAAAAAATGGAGCCCCATGAGATCAACCACATTCAATCTGCTTGCATATAAACATATATGAAGGTTACATGCATTAGTCTGGAACAATCCCAGAAAATGTAACAATCGTAACCTTCTAGTAACCATACTAATGCCATTCTCTCCTACCCAGCCCAAAAGATATTTCCCTACACCATAGAATCAGACAAAGGAAAATGATTTTCAGAAGGCACTTGCAGTCATCTACTTAACTGCCTAAATGGCTCTAATATTGTCATCTATAAGACCAGTCACCTGTCAGACCAAAACGGGAAAGTCATCTAGGTTCTGAGGTGCAGCTATGTAGTCAAGATGGTTACTTTTTACCCTGCTGCTCAACACCCTTTTCTTCTTTGAGTCTCAAAAATGATCAGATATGGTAAATAAATGAATGTGAATTTGTCCTTGATGCCCAGAAAAATGAGACAGCACCCCTTATATTAGGAGTTTCAAGAGGTACTCATCCCACATGCCTCTCCAAGTGGTAACACACTTCCTGTTTTCTTTGACTTTGCATCTTCTCTTGGAGAACACTTACATTTTGGACAATGGGATGGAGTACTTAGAAGCCTTCTTCTTGTTTACTTCCATGATACTGTAGTGTACAATGTACCTGTTACGGCAAAAAACGTGGATGTTGAAAGATAAAGGGCTTACCAGTAATCATCTGCATAAATGTTGCTAGAAATTAGCTCTGTTCTTAGACATTCTGTATCTCTGTCACAAGCACCTTAAATCTTTGGTAGAGTCGTTTGTGTCATTCTCCTTTTGTGTTTTTATGAAAAGTCATTTGTCAGGATTAGGACATTTAGAATGGATATTTCAATGAAGAGTCTAGCCATCTTTTCACAGCAGGTTCATCCAGTCAACTGTCTCAATAATGAATTTGTCTGCTATCTCCTGAAATGGTTTGCTGCAAAAGTCATGGGATCATGGTTATCAACTATTTTGATCAGCTTCACAAATAACAAATCTGGTTGGCAGACATGTTGCAGCTGTGACTATTGGGATGTGATTAATGATATTAATGCTGTCAATGGCCAGGACAGACACAAAACTCAGGTCACACCCAGGCCATAGGCCATCAATATGATAAATGTCATTAAAGAACTGCCTGCCAGGCACAGGACTTTATACTGAGGGAAGGTAGTATGTCAGCCTAACTACCATTAACATAGGTGTTCACTGTCATCCCTAGGCCATGATGTAGTACTGGACAGTGGTGCAGAACTGCAGCTGGCTCTAAAATTCCATTGGAGATGCCTACGTGTGTATTTCTGATGTTTTAGATTACTGTCTATCGAGAAAAAAATAGCATCTGTTCTTTATGTAAGAGCATGAGAGCTTCAACTAGAATATCAGCAGTACAAAGTTAGGACTATATGATTACATTCTGTCATTATATGCAATAAAGTCCATTCATTCATTCATTCATTCATTCATTCATTCATTCATTCACTGGGATTAAAGTACAGGTGACAGTCTTAATTATTGTGGTAGTTTAATTTGGTTTCTTCACAGGTGACATTTTATTCAGGTCCTCCACCATGAACATATCACTGTCTGATGTTGGAGATGACTTTGACTCTGACACTGATGGCAGTCAAAATATGGCATGGACAGGGCGCACATTGTCTATGATGGATACAGGAAATGCAGTAAATTTGGAATCCAGATCTTTCCATCAGTAACTGGACATGGAATTTCTGCTTGTGGAACCCAACTCAAAGACTAAGGTTAACACTGAGGGACAGGAAGTCACAGACAAATCTAGCTGGGAAGATATATCCCCCATAGCACATCCTCCCTTGGTTGCTACCTACTCCACTGAGCACGGAGAAGATGGAGCAGTCAACAGAAGGAAGAAACTGATATGGGGTAAGGTGAAGTCCCAAGACTGGAAAAACTCCCTTATCAACTTCAACAAAAGGGTGAGATCCCTCATCAAATCCTCTAAAGCTAGCTATGAAAACACAAGGCCTTCTATAGTTATGTAAAGAAGCTCCATGGCAATACCCAGATTTGCTCTGAGCTACTGCACAATGGAACCTCTTATACTGAGCCAAAAGATATTGCCAATACACTGGCCAACAGATTCAGTGCCAACTGTACCCCTCCTCCCCATAGGACCAATTACAATACCAGTAGATTGCCAGGCACCAAGTATTACTGCTGCACAGATTAAAACAGCTCTATCCAAGACCAAGAATACAACTTCTCTGGGACCTGACAGTATCCCCAGCTGTATTCTACATGAACTACAGAGTGAACTGGCACCTCACCTGTGTGCCCTGTTCAATCACAGCCTCACCTCAGGATTTGTCCCTACCGAATGGTGCACTGCTACAGTCATCCCTCTCCACAAGGGAGGAGCAGCTACAGACTCAGGAAACTATCGCCCCATTAGCCTGATGACTCTGATATGCAGAGCTATGGAACACATCATGGACCTAATAAACAAGGATATAGGGAATGTCCAACCTCTGGATCCTACACAGTTTGGTTTTTTGAAGGGTAGGTCATGCCTGCTCAACTTGGTTGACTTCTTTGAGTCAGATCCCAGGGCAAGGTGATTCATACAGCCTACCTTGATCTGTTCAAGGCCATTGGTACCATTCTCCACTGAGGAATAATAGAAAAACTCACTAAACTAGTTATCAACCCCGATATCACTAGGTGAGTTACAAAACTGGCTCAGAGATAGTACCCACAGTTTGCAAGTAGCTGACTCCAAGTCAGACTGTCAACCAGTCACGAGTGGAGTCCCACAGGGTTCGGCCCTGGGTCCTCTCCTGTTTGGTATCTACTTCTCTGAAGTCCAGGCCAACATGAAGGGACTCTGGCTGACAAAGTTCATAGACAATTGTAAGTTGGGAGCTATTATTAACTCCCCAAGTGATGATGGCATCCTACAGAAAGGCCTCAATGAGACCAGTGACTGGTGTCAGAACCATGGCCTTAAGCTCAGTGCCAAAAAATGTGTCATCATCCCACTAGGGAAAAACCCAGTTCCATTGAATTATCACATTGATTGTAGTCCAGTGAACACAGAAGGTGTTATAAGAGATCTAGGAACACAGGTTGACAGAAATTCTCTTTTGACCACCACATTGCCACTGTGGTCAGAAAGTCCTTCTATGTGGCAAATCTAATTACTAAGGGTTTTGCATCCAGCAAGAAAGAGGTCATTGTCTCTCTCTGCTCTTCCCTAATTAGGCCAATCATCGAGTACAATGTCTCATTTGGCATATACCTCACTAGACACCTGCAACAACTGGAGAGGCCGCAAAAGTACCTCTCAAAGAGGATCCTAGGCCTTAAACACTTTTCCTATATGGACAGACTAAAAAAACTCCAACTATTCTCTGTCTCATATCTCCTACTTACAGGCAATCTCTGTTTGACTTACAAAGCCATGTCTAACCCAGCTCTGTTAGAAATGCTACATCTAAAGAAATCCCAATTCCTCTGCACCACATACTCCAGAGACCTCAGCCTCATCACCACAATTAACAGAACATGCTGGAGGGACAGGTTCATAACCCAGATACTGCCCATTCTATGGAATAGACATCCCATTACATGTCAAGCAGAGCACCTCACTGGCCCTCTTCAAGAGAAATCTTGATGAGTGAATGGGAAATAGAAAATTCACCCCGGGTATCACTCCTGTGGCTCTACTCGACAGAGGCACTGGGAACTAAAGTCAGGTGGTATGATGCCAGGGTAATCATATGGGCTAGTCTTGTAAAGGCTCCAGGGCCATTAGCCTAGTACACACCTATGAACCTATGAACCTATGATGCTGATGGCCGTGGGTATCAACCTTCAACCCCCTCCCCCCAAGACTAACTGTCTCTATGTCCATAACCCAGCAAATGTGGAGAGCCATCATAGAGGAAGACTCTCAACACCATCTCAACCTTTGCTCACATGGTACTTGTTTCTAGGGTATGGTATTTAGGATAATCTAAGGGAAAGCATTACCATAGTTCTGACCTAATGGACATGACCCTTGAGCAGCTTCCACAGCACAGGTTCACCAGTGAACACAGGGTGCATGCCAGATATGTGACACATGGTTGCTCCAGCTCTGCTTCCTGTGTTAAGGCCATCCTGGGAGGGACAGGCCTAGGTTAGGTAGAGAAAGCACCTCCACTCGCACCCACCATCCAGTGAGGAGGTAGGTAAGGTAAGAAACAGATGTTCATGAGGGCATGAAGTTCATCCCACAAAAATGTATGTTATGCACCATTTCTCTCTCATTCATGCAGAATGCCTTCCTCTAGAAAAGGGCTGAATAGTCTCTCTGACCATAACAGGAGAGGGTGCTCTGGAGAGATGCATGCATTGACTGCACACACATCTCCTGTGGTTGACATGGTCCTGTCTACATCAGATCACCACAGTGTAATAATATCTGCTGAAGCTCTGTCCCACCATACTCACATATATGTGTACATCTTCAGTGCCGCATCGTTACAAATACACATGCAGTCATGGTGCCCTTCCCAGCCCAGTGTATCTTAGTCTACATTCCCACTTATCTAACACACACAGCTCAAAGTTAGTATCAGTTATATCATCATGTGCACAATTTCTTGTGGATGACACTGAACAATGCGTCCCCTCATCATGGCAAATGAAGATTATTTTGCCCTGCTCTCTCTCTATTTTTTGGGGGTAGGCTTTGTCTGATGCACAATGTGGCCAGTCTATGCATATATGTGCACAGCCCGGTCATAGGCTAGCATGCAACACTCTTAACATTCTGTTCAATACTTTAATTTATGTCATACTACATAACATAATATTGAAGAAACAGTTTGCAGCTTGAAAAACACATACAGTAGAAGCATGTCCACCCACAACAGGCATTTGAAGGTGAGCCATTTGCTTCGTTTTCACCAGTACCACTGTATACTGTGCCCATATTCATCTACCATAGTCCACCCCTGCATATCCACTAGTTCCTCATCATGCTAATCTTCAACTGCCTGGCATGATGGGATGTGCTCCTACTGTATGTGTTCTCCATGCTGCAAATGTTTCCTCAATATTATGTTATGTAGTATAATGCAAGCATAAAACATCTTAGTACACATGTCTGTGTCAAACAGCAAGGGACTGTGATATTTTTCTAGGCAGTAAAAGTAGGGCTACAGCAGGCTAATAGATTCTCAACAAAGACACAGGTTTGTGATGGATGGATGACACAGAACCTTGGAGGGCAACAATATGCAATGCTGTGACTACTGATGCGGAGTACTGTCTGTGATTGTCTGTGAATTTCTGATGCCTGATATCAACCATGGCTCCAGGGAATATCTGGAATAATCAGTAAGATGCCCTGGGCAAAATCACCCTACACAAACTATATCTATAGGTCATACATGCTTCCTGAGTGGCTTTCAGACATATTGTAGATTATACTCTGTGAATTACAGACCACCTGATAGTTGATGGAGTGGCAATTTTTATGGTTAATGTACCTTCTTCCCAGCTTACCAGGGGGTCTTTATTTTAATCATGGTGCAGTCTATAGCCTCCAGAAACTTAAAAAAAAATCCTGCACATGATGTAGCATGGCATTGAGGAAGCAGTGAAGTATCCTTCATGCAGATACCTGTGATACCCTTACCATGTATACTGTTGTTTCCTCCCCTGCCATACCCCCTATTGGTTGATGAAAGGTCCCTGTATTTTGTATAGTCACAGTTACACATACCTTAGTATGCACCGGGATATGTACCCCATATTAGCAGTTCACAATACCAGTGTCATAGAAGGCATGATATGTTGAGCACAGATGGATGACAGAACCTCAAAGGGCAACAGTATTCAATACTGTGATCACTGATGAGGAGTACAGCCTGTTGCATACACACGTTTGCTAACTCTGCAACTACTCCCATCATTCCTATTTTTTTGTCTTCTGTAACTCAAGGATGTTAGTGCAGTGAACTTAGTGCAGTAAAGGTTGCTGAGGGCTGAGTATGGGAGGCCTTTGAGATTTGGTAGACTGCATTTGGGACCCTCAGCATATGTGAGTTTATGTATCTAATCTATAGTAAGGGTAACGCGTGCGCGCGCGCGTGTGTGTGTGTGTGTGTGTGTGTGTGTGTGTGTGTGTGTGTGTGTGTGTGTGTGTGTGTGTGTGTGTGTGCGTGCGTATGTGCGTGTGTGTGTGTGTGTGTGTGTGTGTGTGTGTGTGTGCGCGTGTGTGTTTTGCATCCGATGACATAGTGTAATTACATCTCTTGCATACTGTGTCGGTCTGCTTAAGAATAAGGTGGTTGTCAGTAAACATGAGACAATTGTTACATTGTCTCAATATGCCATTTCCACCATGCTGGCTAATGAGACAGTAGGAAAGTTGACATCTGTGGTGGTGGATTCTCTTTTTCTGTGTTCTGCGAGGAGTGGTGCAATCAGAATTAGAGTTGTTGGGCTGGGAGGAGAGGTCTAGAATTGATCTAAAACAACTCTTTTAGGGTAATTCTCAGTGGACAAACTAGCTGCTCTAGACTCAGCTTGCTACTTGTAAAAAAATTGCAGAGGAAGTGTTATATAGAAAATTACAACTACAGGTGCCTGCATCTATACAACACACTGCAGACCACTGATCCACAGCTCAGCACAGGTCACAAAGATGAGTTAGAGAGGAATCTAATCACTAAACATTGAAATGTGGTATAAGGATGGATATATATATATATATATATATATATATATATATATATATATATATATATATATAAATATATAGATAAACAGAGATATATGTGTATATACATATATATATATATATATATTTTTTTTTTCTTGGCTTTTTGTTCCATTTTCAGGTATTTCTCAGCTTTTTGTAGATTATTGGCTTTGTTCTGAGGATTCCCTTGTATGTCAGCCTTTAATTCACAGAAATTGTTTCATGATGCCTCCACTTTCAGAACATCTGAACCTGTGGGTAATTTGATTTTGCTTATTCAACAATTAACACAGGCCTTCTCTCAATTTAACCATGGTAATGTTGTAAATGTGTCTGAAAATAATGTTGGAAGACACTATTCAATGGTCATTGTGACCAGCTATTGCAGTGAATGACCAGTATACTAGACAGCAGCAGGTGAAAAGGATATACCAACACTATTATAGTATATCAAAAAGGGACATGACGAGTGCTTTGTCTAAGCATGCTTGTACGTCCTCAAATTTGAAGAAGTTCACTTTTGGGGGGCTTAAACAGGTGGAAGCAGGTGACTTTGTTGGTGATTGGGAAAACAGACTTCTACATTGTGAGATGTATTGACAGCTGGCTTTAGACACAGCAAATCTACCTAGATTGAATGACTATATTTCAATTGCTAGTGAGCTTAAAAGAAAAGCCAGCATAATCTGAGGAAAATTTTACAACTGTTATGACTTTCTGTAATATTTTGACATTCTAGATATGTTTTTAGCCATTTTTACTTGGCTTAATGTGGAAGTGTTTTTTGGTTTGTGTATACCTTTAAGAACTTTCCTGGGCTTTTCAAATCCTGCCATTTGACTGACAGGTCCTTGGGATTTGGTTTTACTTGTCTGAGCTTTTATATTCAGTGTTTAGAGGAGTTTTCATTGTTCTGCAGAAGTCTATGTATAGACAAAAACGCTTAACTGTGAATTACAGTGGTTTTACCAAGAAATTATTGCTTCTTTCTACAACAACTGCAAAGTGGAGTGGTTTCTATCACTGCTTGATTTGTTTGCTGTGATCTTTGGCTTCCTGGTCAATTGTTTGTTCTTTGCTTAGATTTCTGTTCCAGTTCCAGGTATTTCTCGGCTTTTTGTGGGATATTTGTTAATGCAGTAATTACACCTTGGACTGTCATAATCCCTGTCATGTGACTTAAATATTGATATGTATGAGCGTTTGTCTCTTCCTTTACAGGCTATTTTAAATGCTTCTCTGACATGTAAGCAGATTTCTCAGATGTCTGTCATGTCACATTTCCATTATCACTGGCATGATTTCTTACTTCACTTTGATAGTGGCAGACACCACACCAGTATATGACTTACATGATGTTTGTTTGTACGTAAGGCTATCAGTATATTATCAGGCATATTGATCTCATTATGTGACGGCATTACAAATGACATTGTTGCATTGTCAATGTACTGCCCATAACATTCTGACTTACATAATAAATATGTTGAAAGTGTTAGGGTTTGATCTATTGCACATTTGTACTGAAACAAAACTCATGGATTCATTTTCATATTAGCAATATTTCACATACATAACACTTGGATAATGTACATGGTATATAAATTGCGTATGCCATTGTACATATTGCTGTTTTGCTTTTACTGTTAAGGCTGTTTTACTTATATGTAAGGATGTACAGCTATTGACATGTTACAGAGTGTGGGACCCATACCAGTCCACCCATTCATCTATGATGATCATTTCTGTCAAAGTCTGCCCCTGAGGACCATGGCAGGAACTTTTATGCTTTAAGGTTTAATTTCAGTGTCCAGAAACACTGTTGCTCACTATGTTCCAAAACAAACAAAATTCTAAATTAAAACATTGAACCTGCACCAATCAAAAAAGGAAAGTGTAATGTGTAATGGCAAGTTTAGCCCCCTTGTACCACCTTACTCATGTGCCACCCCAAACCTTATGCTGATGCTGTGCCTAGCCCCATCCCTGAACTTTACCTTTTAAAAATCCCTACCATTAAACAAGACATTCACAGAAATACCTCACATAAACACACATGCACACAACATTACATTTACTCTGTTAGCTAATCCATACTCTAACTCAAACCCACAATTATCCATACACAAACTCTGCCCCAATGCTGAAGCTTTCTGCATATCTTGGCATTAGTTAAATTAAGCATGTAAAGTTTATATGCCATGGGGAAAGTAAAGGTTTCCTACCCTGACATCACTTAAATGATATAGTACTTGATAAAAACACTCATCAGTTGACATTTTGTTGAAAGGAGCAGATTCAACAAAGTGAACTATGCATAAATATATATATATATATATATATATATATATATATATATATATATATATATATATATATATATATATATATATATATATATATATATATATATATATATATACACACATATATATATATATATATATATATATATATATATATATATATATATATATATATATATATATATATATATACGTATGTATATATATATATATATATATATATATATATATATATATATATAGAGAGAGAGAGAGAGAGAAGAGTTATTTGTTGTTAGGTCTAATGTTTGTAATAGTTCATAATATCAAATTTTCTTTGGTTGAGCATTCAGAATAACAAACTGGCATTTGTTGTTTGGAGTTGATAATTATAACTTGCAGTGGGTGTTGGAGTGTAGAAGGCAAGGGTGACTTATTTATTTATTTATTTATTTACTGATTGATTGACTGGTATTTTCAAGTTCAATTTTTGTGTTTCTAACCACTGTATTTTCAATGTAATACAGTGTGTGTGTGTGTGTGTGTGTGTGTGTGTGTGTGTGTGTGTGTGTGTGTGTGTGTGTGTGTGTGTGTGAGTGTATCTATCTAGCTATACATCTGTCTATGTATGTGTATATGTATATATATATATATATATATATATATATATATATATATATATTTCGATTCACTTCATAACACTGAAAACTCAAAACACTGAAAATGAGAAAACTTCATAATATAGAAGACTAAAACACTGAAACTTCAAAACACTGAAAACTCAAAACACTGAAATTCAACACACTGAAAACATATATCATACATATACTGAGTTTAAAGAACAAAAATCATAGCACTTTCCGCCAAGTGTAAGCAGGGGGGCAAGCACCACTGCACACCCCTAGCTACTTAAAAATATCAACTCCAAGATTGCACTTAGTGGAGTGAAGTGCAATCTTGGAGTTGATATATATAAGTAGCAGGGGGTGTGGGGGGTGCAGGGGGGCTTGTGTTTTCAGTGTTTAGAGGTTCAGTGTTTTGAGTTTTCTAGATTTTGAAGTTTTGGTGTTTTGGTTTCAGTGTTTAGAGGTTCAGTGTTTTGAGTTTTCTAGATTTTGAAGTTTTGGTGTTTTGGTTTCAGTGTTTTGAGTTTCAGTGTTTTGAGCTTTCAGTGTTATGAAGTGAATCCACATATATATATATATATATATATATATATATATATATATATATATATATATGTGTGTGTGTGTGTGTGTGTGGGAAAAAATGTCCCAAACCAAAGTGAGCAAAATCCAGAGATATAAATCAGAAAAAATCCCAAGGTATGGAGACAGGCACACTGTTAAAGATTCCACAAGTCTGTTTATTATTCCAGTTCCATAAAAATGTACTGTGTAAGCGCTTTCGTAAAAAATTACTTCCTCAGACACATCATAACACTTAATAAAAGACTCAGTTTTTATACCATACCTAATCAACACAAACCAGTTTCCTTCCAAAACATTTAAAGTTACATACATATTTAAAACCATTGTTCATTTATATAATGAATCAATTTAACATAAAATACAAGTTCAATAACATGCTAAAATGTATAATTATAAAAAGTTTTCATAAAACCTCTGCCTTGTAAACTCATTTCTTAATATTCTTATTTCTTAAGACAGGTAAGAGGGATAGTGTATCATTCAGCCCATACCCTCTATGGGCTCCGAGCCTTAAAATCCATTTCAGTTCTGTTAGTTCTGTGTCATTTACTAAATCACCAAGTCTTTCATTGGCATATTGTACATGACGTTTGTGGAACTGGAATCATAAACAGACTTGTGGAATCTTTAACAATATGCCTGTCTTCATACCTTGGGATTTTTTCTGATATATATATATATATATATATATATATATATATATATATATTTATAGGTATGTGTCACTTCACCTAAAATCCATTTCACCTAAATTCATTTCACTGAGACCAAATCACCTAAAGTTCATTTCACCTAAAACCTAAAACTCATTTCACTGACAAGTAGTACTCTAATGCAATTGAAAGGTATATGTCCTTTTCTCCACTGTAGTGCAATACTGGTGTTAGAATATATATTAAGGGGGGGTGTGGGGGCACAGCCAACCACATTGGTAGGTGTGGCGGGCGTAGCCCCACACCTAGTTGTCTTTTACCAAATAATGTAAAACAAAATCAGACAACATGAAAGCAAAATAAGTGGGGGGCTGTGCCCCCACACTACCCAATGTGGGGGGCTGTGCCCCCCACACCCCTCCTTAATATATATACTAACTCTAGGATCGCAGTACAGTGGGGAAAAGGACATATACCTTTGACTTGCCTTATTGTACTACTTGTCAGTGAAATGAGTTTTAGGTGAAATGGGTTTTAATATATATATATATATATATATATATATATATATATATATATATATATATATATATGTGTGTGTGTGTGTGTGTGTGTGTGTGTGTCAATTAGCAACACAACTTATTTCATGTGCAGCTGAGAATGTGGTAGAATGTATCACCTTACTTTGTCAGACATCTGGCAAAACACATCAGTTAACCTACTGAACACATCAGTTTTGACATATGGGTTCTTATGTATGCATATCTCAGTTAAAAACACAGTAGTTGCTTTCTGAAATCATAGGAGAAAATCTGGTCAGGTTCAGTTTTCTCAAACATATGACGTTTCCCAATGTGGACCTCCTGTAAGCCCAAATGCTTGAGTAATTACAAAACCTGTATTGATCCTATAAAAGGTATTACATCACTACTGTGTTGTCTGCCTTTTTTAATTTCTCCAAATCTGTTGGGTTTCTAGTACCAGGATGGGAAAGGACCCCATTCCTAAGTCAAAGTACGATTAAAGTTCATTAAATTAGTATTGTTTCACTCTTTGATGTCAGACAAAAGTGCTATTTGCAGCACCCACAATGTGCCCAGTAATGACTCCTTCTGCAATTCATATGGAGTTACATGTATTGGTAGCATATTTAGTTATGATTGTAGATTCTTTTTTATAAGACCCATTGCTCCTACTAGTATTGGAACTATCTGGGTATCTTTCTTCCACATTGCTCTCATTTCTGCTTGCAAATCCCAATATTTTATCACTTTATGTCTCTGTACGCAAGACACTGCAGTGACTGGGTATGGCGATTTGAATGATCAATGCTACTTTTGTTTTCTTTTCTTGGACCACTATATCCGGTTTTCTAGCATCTATTTTTTGAACTGTTGGTAATGGATGATCCCATGTGATGTAGGCTTTGCCATTTTCTGTGATGCTTTGTGGCTCATGTTTCCATCATTTTTCAGCCACTCCAATACCATAACATTTGCACAATCCCCAGTGCAAATGTCTCGCCACATTATTATGCCTTTCAGAATACAGTCCTTCTACCATTAGTATGTCGCAACCAGCAATGAGGTGTGTGCAACAGTTTCCAGTTTGGTTTTACAAAACCTACATTTGTCTGTTTCTCCCACATGTTCATTGGACTTTATAAATCAATGTGTGTGTAGCCCACTATATTGTGCAGCCAATATTAACCATTTATCTCTTGGTTTGAGTTTGCCTCTCCTTAACCATTTCTGCATTCATTTCTGATCAACATCAGGTTGTTCCAGAAGTTTTCTATACTTGCAACTATATTTATGCATTTTCCACATTTCTTGCCTTCTCATCTGGTCCTTCACCTTAAATTCTTTCTTTTGTTTTGGCACATTCAGCTGCTGCCTGATTTTTTATCCACTTGTGGTTTGATTTCCATTCCTGCCTGATGCTGATATGCTGCTGCTAGCCTTATGGCATGTCAGGTGTGCCTTATAATACTGGGAGCACATTGTTAAACCTTCCTTTCTCTTTTTAGTCATTGCAAATTGTGAATCATATTTAGACAAGTGTTTGTAAAGAACATAGCCATTACCTTTAAAATCAAAACTGAAATCAACCTCACCTTCACTTCTCACAAGTGTCTGACTCACAAGGCCTGGCTTGTAGGAAGACGGTCACATCAGTTAACCACTCTAACACTAGTCAGCAACTGCAGAAAGAGTCTTTCTTACACAACTGCCTGCAGAAATCACTGAAGAAAACCTGAAAATTACTTACTTTTGTTTGCTGCAACACATTTCTACAGATACTTATGTGTGATCAGTGGAACATGTTATTTTTTAAGCCCATTTTTATAAAAAGCCATTAGATAGCTTTCAGACAAAAACTCCTACAGCAAGCTGAGTAGGACACCAATAACCACAGATAAAAGAACAAACACATGAACATAAGTTATTCCTTAAAACAGTTTTACTGGCGTAATCTGAATATGCACTCTATCAATTATTTTGTTGGGAACTGCACGCAATATCTAATGAAACAATATTAACCCTTTCACAGAAATCTTGTCATCTTCCTGTGCCACATGTTTTTCTCTATCTGCCATGCAGACAGAACTTAAGCAAATTTAACCAAGAGCTAGTATTTACCTAGTTGTATTACTGATTTATACTTTATACCGTGTTGATTTTTGCCAGCTGACAGGATACATTTCTGAAGAATATCTGCATTAGAAGGATATTTTATTTTATTTTATTTTATTTTATAGTGCATTAATTTAATGACTAGGATTAACCCATTGACTATTCTCAGCAATGATCTTGGCTATATGTTAAAAACAAAGGACATGACTATAAATAAAAACATTTGCCATTTGACATTTCAATTGATTTCTAATAGTATAATATTTATAGGTTCATAGGTTCATAGGTTCATACTAGGCTTTCTGCCCTAGGGCATTTACAAGCCTAGCCATAGTGTGTTTGGCTTTCGCCACCCATTTTAAAATGAATTTTGCTATGCCCTTTTTCGAGGTTAGTCTTATACAGTGCAGTAGGATATACATAAACAGCTAAAGACTTAAACATTTTTATCAACACTAATATAAGTTTTATTTGACATATTAAGCATACATTTATTCTAGATCTAGTGATCTAGAATAAATGTATGCTTAATATGTCAAATAATTCTTATGTATTAATTATTACTTCATTGGGTAAAAATGTTCAGTTAAAACTTGAGAAAAAGTATCTTTATAGTAGAGAACTAAGTTTTGTCAGTAGCATGAAAAGCTTTTATACATTTTACCACGGAAGTATATCAGCTCATGTGAATCATCAACTTCCAGAAAACTGAAGATTCAGAATACTGAAAAATAATGCCCAATAACAGAAGAGCAAAATATTTATTTATTGATTTATTTATTTTATAACGCCATGAGTTCATTTCCTGGAAGTGGTAAGGAAAACTCGCCATTGACAAGAATTTATGAAAAAAAAGCAAAATGAGCAACTGAAGTGTGAACTTCCAAACAAAAATGTTATCAAAATACGTGCATAAAAGACTAGAGATGTAGGTGAACTGATGATGTTAGAAATCAATATTTCATTTTTTCTATATTTTAAATAGAATAAATAGAATAAAATCACAGTAAATGTATAAGATTATGCATCTGACAACATATATTAATCGCATATTGCCTGTGAAAGAAATAAACTTTATAAGATATTTACACTGATGTGGTAGCAGGTATGCAAAATTAGTCTGCAAATTACGTTGCATGCAAAAATAAGATGAGTAACTGTTTATTTTTAATTTTTGAAATTATCTTGACCTTCTGTTTTGTGGACACAGTGTGCATTTCTGCAGTTCTACATAACAGTTACACTGGTCAATAAATGTTCAAAATCTTCTGGGAAATATGCAAGCCCAGAGGCCTATGGTTTTACCTCAGTGTTTATTCTTTATTTCCCCAGGAAGTTGGCAGTGAAAGATGGGATTAAAATGAGCCTCCCTTTAGTGTGTCATGTTTAAGACATGATATGCAAATGAGACTACAAGTGTCAGGTAAGTGGGCCACATTGTAGTTTCTGCACTTAATTTTAATATTTTCAAAGCCCTTTCATGTAGAACAGAAGAATGTTAAATCTTTGAATCATGTAACTTGGTGACATTTAAATAGCTGCAAATTGTAGAACACTCGATACCATTCACATTAGAACTGCATTTGTAATTACTAGATGTAGAAGTGATTGAAGATTTAATTCTATAAGGTGTGTTTTCGTAGACAATATTCTTTTATTTTATTCTAACAAAGGCTTCATTATTAATGGAATCATTCTGAAAAAGTTGACAGTTTTGTTGTTCAGAGAAAATGTGAGTCAAGACCAGAGATGCATCTTACTTAATGTTTTATAATTTTCTGCAATCTTGAATCCTCTCAGTATTTATTTTGTTGAAGAAGAACTTAATTTCCTTAACCTATTTTCAAAGACAAGGGCTTGCACTGCTAATAGGACTATACGATATCCAGTCTTTTTAGTGAAAACAGTCAACAACAGTAGAAATCAAAACAGAATAAGACAGTTTATTTCAGAAATTATCTTTATTTTATTTATTTATTAGCTGGGACTCAAACAGCACTAACAGTTTAGTAAGTGAAATCACATTATGCAGATTTCAATTAATGAGTGATTCAGAAACAGGGTTTATCGTACAGTTCCCAGCTCTTATGCTACATCATAATCCTATGTCTTTGAGGTTTAGTCTTGTTGCAA
Source organism: Protopterus annectens (assembly GCF_019279795.1). Classification (NCBI taxonomy): domain Eukaryota; kingdom Metazoa; phylum Chordata; order Ceratodontiformes; family Protopteridae; genus Protopterus; species Protopterus annectens. The sequence goes on from NC_056729.1 coordinate 1,302,626,770, forward strand.
AAGCCATATGACATAGTTGAAAATATGCATAATATTAGCTATAGCTGTTACTCTGTATTTTAAATGAAGCATAGGGATCTCCATTCTGCCCACACAAAAAATGAAGCAGGCATCTCATCAAATTTCCTGATAGTATCTATATGTTTGCATGATATCTTTTGACTGTAACTGTTACTGTCATTTAATAATGATAGTTTCCCATTAGCTCCCTATAGTCTAATATTTCCAGATATAGGGATGGATTCCAAAAGCTATTTGTGGACAGTGCAGCATGCTGAAAGAAGTCTTCAGCACACCAGCTGCAGATGCGATTTCAGAAGACAAGCTGAAAAAAATAGTCCAAGTACTTAGCTATTCAGTGTAGGATAATTACAGATTCCTCATGCACCTGTCAAATTCAAAAACACAGCATGTGCACCCAACACAACTTAAATGTGACACACTGTAACACCAACCCTGATTCTGAAATCTTCAGTATATGTTATATGGCATCACAAGGAACAGAAGCTACTACTAGGAATTCTGTTGTATTCCATAATATCGAAAAAAATCAATCAATAGATAAATAAATAAAAGAAAAGAAAAATGCATCCTGCCGTGAATGAACAACAACAGGCTGCAGTACTACAAGCCATGGGTGAAGATGTCATTGTGCACCCTAGAAGGCAGCCAGCAAGAGTAAGAACAAGGCTGCAACTAAACCAGTTGTCAGACCAACAAATAATTGACAGGTACTGCCTAGACAGACAGTTGGTAGAGACTGTGTGCCCACATATGTCTGGGCAGACATTGTGAGACTTCCCCATCCCCCTTGAAACCAAACTGTGTCGCAGCCTGGGTGTACTTGCATCTGGGACATTCCAAAGACTCATGGGGGAATGCTGTAACAGTGTCACAGACAGCTGTCAGTCATATCTGTGACACTGCTACAGCATTCCCCATGCATCTTAATAGAACTGTAATGCACCAGTTCTATAACCTTGCAAACTTCCCACATGCACTTTATGTAATAGATTGCATCCGCCGTACCTCTCAACTGTACAGATTTTCACAGAATGCCCAGATTATACCTAATATCTTTGGTCTGTTTTTCATAAAATTGTGGTTTTCTGCCAAATTAGTGGCAAATTATTAAAGACTGAAGTTAGAAAATAATGGCAGACAATTGAGTTTCAGACTTTATACCTTTTAGAAAATTCATGTTAATGCAAAACCTCTTATTCTATCAACTTTTTAAGTTTGTAAGAGCATTTTTGAAAATTGTCCCTATTTTTGGGCCTCTGTTCCACCTTTGTTTATGGCATTGCCTAGATTTCTTGCTCTAACAGGTTGACAGGTATGCCATATACATATCAAGACCCCCGGGCACTTGGTGTAATAGATTGCACCAACATCACTATCAAGACCACAGTTCATCCAGAAGCAGACAGATACATTAACAGAAAGGGCTGGCCATCCCTTGACTGCCAGTTCATATGTGCAGCAGATGGCAGAATAATAAACCTCATGGCAACACACACCCTGGAAGTATCCATGATGTTATCATATGGAGGTATAGTGGTCTGAAGGCTGCATTCCAGCAAGGTGAAATTCCTGAGGGACTACTACTGGATAACTATAGGAACACAGCAAGAATGCAAGCTAAGAATAGTCCTCCCAACAATATCCATACTGACAACATGTGCGTTTATTTCCTACAACAGATGACTGTGTTACCAACTTGAGTAGTGGCTAATGTCCCCATACAGAGACCCTTCCGACCTTGCACAGGAGGGCTACAATAGAGCACATGCACCAACAAGAAACACCATTGAGCATGTGTTTAGTGTACTGAAACCTAGGTTCAGATGTCTGGAAAAATCTGGCAGTGCACTGCAATACACATCTGAGAAGGCAGCACAAATTATAACTGTGTGCACCATGATATACAACATGATAGCAAGAGCACATGGCAGTCTTCCAGCTGCTGGTGTGGGTGAACTACCCAAAGAACCACAGATATCTGAAGATGACTTACTGCAGGTATCAGAGGAGGGGCAGGAGGATATAAGGAGCAGAAGCCACATGCGTGGGCAATGGAGGCAACTTGGCAGCATCTGACAAATAACTTTGAGTTGTGACAAGCCACACAAACAGAAGTACACACATTGATGTTCAGGTGTTGCTCCACCACAGCAGCATGGATTGAGTCTAATGACAATCACCCATAAGCATACCTCTCAACTGTATGAAATTTCTCAGTATTTACTGGTTTTGAGGGCAAAATAATGGGGTGTTAAGAATTTTCAATTGGACCCTCAATTCCTAATTTCTTTTTTTTATTTTAATTTACAATTTTAAGTTATGGCTAACATCATCACGCATCAACAGAGTGTCCCACGATGTCATCAACATGCAGGGGCATGTGTGACGACATCATCTTCATGAGGCAGTGCCTGATTGCCAGTCGGACAAGGAGACTAGGGAGGGAGATTTATAAAAACTAAAAACAAAGTTCAGACAGTTGTTTACAGCCATGGCACAGCCTGCCCATGCAGTTGCTGCTTTGTGACCGTCTACATATTTGAGATGCAGACACCAAGCTCATTGTGACAGCTTGCACTACATGATGCTTCATAGTAATTTCCAAGTGCCTGGTGGATGGAGATGGTCCATAGCTCTAGTCCTGCACTGCCAAACAGCAGTGACCACTGCTAGCACAGTGATCCTGACCCCTGTGATATAGTGTGGTGTTTGTCAGACTTGTTGAGTTCCAGTGTTTTGTCAGCAGTAGTGGAATAGAAGCTTTGGCATTCACTCTAACTTTCCCATGCATACTCTGTTGTTGTACGCAAGGTCTGTTTTGGTGCGCTTGGACTCATCTTACTTCATCTGTCTTGCTGTGCTCAGTTCCATTTCACTCTAAGCATGTCTGGCAGGTAGATTGAGATACATGCAATGAGTTATTTTCTCATCTTCCAAGAACTACAACTCACTATGGCTGTGGAACTGAGCCAGAGTTGGTTGACAAGTGGTTCTTGTGCATTTAGGGAAAGGAGCATCTGAATCTCAAAGTGATCAAGCAGTGCTTTCTCATCAGCACATCAAAAACCCTGACCTGGCTATAAGGATTGAAGCATTATGTTTTCAGCAGTAAATGGGATGCTAAAACTCAGTGTGTGATGCAATTTTGCAGTTGCGATATGTCTGTCGAATTTGTGCTGCTTCACTGTGTTGCCCTATATGGCATGATGGACCTCCACATTTTTTCACAAAGGGCATTTATTCCAGAGGTGCTACGAACTTTTACTGTAAAAGTTGTTTCTGACAGTACTTGCTTAAATGCCATTTTTGCATAACATTTCTTTGCTGTTAGTGCACATGGTAGCAAGGGGAGTTGTATAGGTGACATTACTGGCAGGGCTGCCTTGTTGTCCTGGAAAGTGGCCGAAGGGGGTGGGCATCACATTTAATTGTGGGATTATAGAGAAGGCAAGTTATGCTTGCCTATTTATCTGACATCCTAGTAATGTGAGTGCTAAACATGTTATTAAATGCTCATAGGTTCATAGGTAGGTACTAGGCTATCGGCCCTGGGGCCTATACAAGCCCAGTCAAAAAGGTACCCTGGCTTTTGCCACCCAAGAAAATTATTTTCCTGTGCCACTGTCAAGCAGAGCCACAGAGGTGATCCCCGGGGTGAATTTCCTATTTCCCATCCAATCATCAAGATTTTTCTTGAAGAGTGCTAATGAGGAACTTTGTTTGATATAGGTAGGTAGTTTATTCCAGAGTATGGGAAGTCTCTGGGACAGGTATATGAGGTATACAATGAGGTTGGCTTCAGCAGATGGTTTGTAAATAATGTTGTCCTGTAATGCACAACAGCCCCCCTTCCCAAAACAAACAAACAAACAAATGCACACGCACACACACACACACACACACACACACACACACACACACACACACACACACACACACACACACACACAAAAGCACATCCCTTATTGGAGTGTTTTTAGAGCCACTCAGTAAAATTTGAACTGCTTGTTAGATGAGCACTGTAGTAGTACAGTTCTTTGTTAATTGATCATTAAGATGATTGTTCCAGCATGCTGGAAAAAATGGAAAAACCTACAGTTTGTATTTGATTAGACAATGTAGCATCATCTTGTTTTTCTAGGCTACTACTGTTGTGCTTAGTATACCAGCTGCCAATTAATTATTTTGAAGTATAATATCTTGCAGTTGTAATCACTTTATTTAGGATGGATTTTGTTACGTAATGTATATGTTGATAGTGAGATAGTTGTAATGTGCCACTTTACAACAAAAACACAAAATATAAGATTTATTTTATTTAGACTCTATGAGTGTTTTTGATTCATTTTATTGTGGACATTGTGAGTGAAGTGTGCTGTTAGTTAACTGTTAGTCAGAAACTGTGTCCTATTCTCTTCTTATGGTACTTTGAATTTATAATTTTATATACGTGTCATACCTCTCAATCTCTCAGAGCAAGAAATTTGAACAAAGTCAAAAATAATGGTGGGACAAAGGTCATGTCTGCAGGAAATAGAATACTTTTATGATGGCATATGCAACACAGTAATAGGGGCTGCATATACTCACGTGACGTATGGTGCACATGTTAGCCAGATGGCCCAGTGCAGGAAAAACAGTAATATTGTCATGTACCACGGGTCTGCTACACATTGCTGCAACCGATAAACCTGTTGTGGTAACATAGCTGTTCTTTCTGTACTTGCATCTGCATGGCTTGTGTCCCAGTGGATGTACCTTTAGTATAGAATGTTTGGGAAATATCAATATGACAGTAAACAACACTGCCATGACATGAGTCTGATACAATAACAGGTAATGGTCACAGTAACACTGTATGGAGAAACCCATCTGCCATTTATTATTATTGTGCAGAAGTAGATGGACCTGTGAATATGAATGCAGACAGTATTACACATGCTAGTTGCAGTATTCTGTCTGTACTGCAGTTGTATGGCTATATGTCATTACACTTACACTGGTCATCATCACCCTGTGTGGATATATGTGCACAATTTAATTCCACTGCTAAAATACAAAAATTACAATGCAGGAATATGAATGCAACAGCAATATGTGAAGACTCAGTCTATAGCCATCCACATCATGCAAAGTAAAATTTACATGTTCGGCCTGGAACACCTGCTTCCATCCTATCTGGGTAATCATCACTCCCCACTTACAGTATACAGGGATACAAGAAATACTTTGAGGATATCAGGGTGGGTCAATGGTTGGTGACCACTGGTAACATCCCTTGATCTCTCATACCATCATAACCTGCCAGCTGCACAGAGGTTCATGTCAGAGCAGTGTCAGCGACAGGCATCATAGGACCTAGTGTGACCTCCCACCACATTAATCATATTGGTGGGGTTGGCTCAGACTTCATTACTCTATACTGTATTCCCTACCCATCCAAGGAGTCTGTGCCCTTGTTGTTGCTGAGCATCTACATTCTCCTGTGGGGAGAAATTGTCAGTCCTATGTCTGTTTGCCATCTAAACGACTATGATATGCACATGTTCATAGTCATGCATGGACAGACGTATGGAGGTGATTATATGGACAACTTATTGCACCATAAACAGTATGAATTCCTGTGCAATGCAAAATTCTAGGAAATACTTACTGTGGCATATAGTAATGTGGCATATAAAAACTTCCATCAATGCCTGCATACATAACAGTTGTAAAAGCAGCATAACTTTTGATATCGGTAAAGGCTGTCTGTGGGATTCAAACCCCTTGTAGTAGATATCCATTAAATGGCCACTCACAATGTGATTATGCCACAGGAGCCACAGTCTGCATGCATTTTACTTTAAAATACTATACAGACATACGTGTATAAAAGAAATGTGTGTTGCTGTAGCCGTAATGTAATTGCAGCCTAAACAGACAAGTATGCAAAAACAATCTATCATATGACATGTTATACATGATGACCTCAGCTCACACAATCATTACTGAGCAGTGAATGCCATCCACATCATCACAGAGTATCTGTAAATTAACTATTGAACAACTTACAGAAAGCATCTGGAAACATCAGAATCCGGAAACACACCACAGAGAGTACACATCTTTTTTGTACCAACCCAGTAGTTTAAAGACTTATTTTAAAATCCATCCATGAATAAATATCAATCACAGCAAAATAAATACATAGTACATAGTGACATATGTATATGTCAGAATCCATAGTTTGACATAAGTACTCCACAGAGTGTAGGGAGTCACCTGCAAGATATATGGATAATCTATAAATCTGTCTTTATGTACTGTTCACTTTTGTTATGTAAATCTTCCTGTGCAGCTGCACATGGGAAATTACTACATGTCTTTGATGCAGATGTCAACACCTGTATGCATAACAGTAAATCACACATCACTGCAGTAAGTTACAAACATATGTCATAATGCACACATTTTCCATAAAAGCATAACTCTAAACAGAAACTTTTGAGAATGGGTAATGTTAACATGGGTGTATAATGAGCTAATATTCCCCAAAACAAAAATACTCACTGGTGCCAATTTACCTTATCAGCTAACTATGGCTCAGGCGTAACTGAACGTAAGGCCAGCTAATGTTTATCCATCTCTGACTTACCATTTGTGCCATACATAATTAATAAGGTTAATTAAACCTCCAGGTTTTGAATCCTATTTGCTTAGTGCAAGTACCCAATAGGTATCATTAAATGGTACCATGTGTAGCACATGCGCATTGTCTGCCAATGATGTGATAAAATGACATAAGTGCCTCTTTTAAATATTGATTTTGATACATTTGGAGATCAGACCATTGCTACCTGTGAACTGAGTGGGACCTCAATGAGCAATTTTCAGATCTGAGTACTTTTTCCATTGGAGTACTGACATTATTGAGATAGCTATTTCCAGGAAGCTTTGACATGTCTGGACACCCAATTGGAATGAGGAGGTGACTGCCCAGATGCAGACTATCTATGCTGGAGTGGAGCATTGCATAATAGCCGGGCCATGGAACTTCTCAATCATCATCATTTGGAATCAGATTGTGAGGGAGCATTGATGGCATGCAGAGATCTACTGAACTGAATTGTAGGCTCACCACCGCTAAGATAACCTGCATAAGAGGGCTGCAGAGAAACTTCTTCAAAGGGTCACTGAGGTGCATTGACAACCAGTGGATGCCTACAGTGATTATCATAATGCCATGCATATCAAGCAATCCTACTGAATTCAGAGATACAGCTGTGTTCCAGATATATCAGATACATGGCTTTTATAACCATTAAGTAGCTGTTTTGACAATTGGTTTACCTGGATAATTAAAAAGAATGCCAACTGCTCTTCATATAAGTATGGATACTGTTCACACAATTTATTTACTAATGTACATAACACTGAACATTGCAGATGTATACCTGTTTTACAACAAATAATGACATTATTTTACATATCCACTATAGTCATGTATCACTGATGTCTATAGTGCCTATGTTGCTGATGTCTACACATTCCATAGTTGTCCGTTATACTAAGAAAGTTTTGCCTAGTCTACCTGTACATGTGTGAATAGTAATTCAAAAATAACTTCTTTACTCTTTTCCTATTAATAAAGTGAACAATTTTATTACAGTATCATTTAAGTCAACAGAAATGCCTGCCCAACTGCCTACACATATCTTTTCATTTATGTGTTGACAGCTGTTATTTCTTTAGATTATGATGGCCAATAGCAGTTAAGTGGTAGATATTTCCATATTCAGCCATTATCAGCAGGAATACAGATACACACATGCAGTATCCGTTTATTAAGAAGAAAAGTATGCTTGCTGTTAGCTTGGATTATAAAAGCACAGAACAGAATGTTTATATTTTGTCCTGCTGTGGGTTTCATATGTAAAACATGTCATCATGTTATCTTTATGTCTTTCACACAGTGTTGAATATTCTACTGTACATAACTGCGTACTGATATTAACAGTTATTTCATGCATGCTTATAAATAACTCTATTTGGCAAATGTCTACAATCATCTTTGTAATTCATAATGTTCTGTTAACAGCAACTATTTACATGCATGGTTATGTGTAAAGCTTGGAACAGACTGTTATATTTCTGACAAAAAGTTTTGTGGAATATACTATGATTTGCAAAGGTGCTATTAAGTGTGATTTTGTCATTCATTATTAAATTCACTTCAACAATCACCTTATCTTTATCTTTGTGAGAGTCAGATGGTCAGACTTACAGTTGAAATGCAGAACAGGGAGATGCAGTGATGTATGCATTTGATTTGTGATGTATACTTTACCAATGGATATCTTTAAATGTTGTCCTTCCACATGCATTACTGTCTCCCTGATGTACAGCACTTTGTAAGTCTCTGTTAACAGAAGCTATGTGATATGTGACACTGTCTCACTGACTGGGGGATGAAGGTTTTCACTCACTGTTACTGGTTATGACCACTGTGCTGACATGAATTAATTATTGGAAATTATTTACCTAAATGCCCAGCACATTGTCCTTTTTGTAAATCCTAAGCTGTGGTCCATGTTAGGAACTCATCCCTGCACATTCAAATCCGCCGGTCTTTTCACTGCATTCACAAAGCATGCTTTCTAGCAAGATGGATTACCTAGGCAGGTAGTTGTCAGCGTTAGAGTGTGGACATAACTTAGAGTTGCAGATCTGAATATCAGGTCATTCATCTATGTTCAAAGATGTAAAGGCCTGTGTGTAACATTGCAAAATATGTATGGTGAGTCTCTGATGTTCTTCAAAGGAAAGGTTTTTAGAAGCTGATCTGAACAATGTATATCACTGTTACTTGAGGACTACATCATTCATAGTTGCACTTTTCTTTTTTGAAAGTGATGATTACAGGACCCAAAATCATGGCCTGTACATTGAGCGGATGTGCAGGCATAAGAAGCAATGGAGGGAGAAAGGTATGTTGCTTAAGTTTTCTGTTTTTTTTAAATAAAACATATCTGATCATTGTTACAGGCCCATATTTTTAAAATTGCCTTGTATATTGCATAGAATGATGGAATACCCATCATGATTCAGTAAGGTTAGTGCAAGAATCACACTATCCTTTTGTTTACAAGTCTGATTGAAATACAAATATGTTTAAATATCATTTAACAGCAAGCCATGTTTTCTGAAGATAGTTTTTGAAATGTAGGCCACAACCTAAATGATAGTCAGGTTCATATAGGTGTCACACATAGTTTAAAGTAGATGTTTTATGTACAATGCTACAATGATGTTAAGTTGTCAATCTCGCCTTCATTCTTGCTGGATGGGTTCGGAGCCGATCCTCGGCTCCCTTCTCCACTAGCTTTAGCTCTTCGAAGAACTCTTTACCAGCCTCGAGGCAACCCTATATATCCCATATGTCCCAGGAACTAGATCTGATCTCGCTTTTGCTGCTTAATAGAGGTCTCTCCCTTTGCCAAGGTTTTTTTCTTTTTAATAAGAAAAAAGTTTTAGTTAGGGGGGGTTTTTTCCCCAGGTTAGTTGTTAGCCTGTATTAGGTTTAGCCTGTATTTAGTCCTTTTCCCCTTTTTTAAACTTTTAAAACTTTTTTTTCAGTTTTTGTTTTAGTCAGGCTCCAAGTTCCCTGTCCCTCTGTATTCCTGTTCGTGTAGGGATTGTGTTGTGTTTTGTGTGTTTGTTTGAGGACTGGGAAGGGATATCTAGGGAAGGCAAGGGAAGGCAAGGCAAGGTGCGTCCAGTTAGTGCGTGACCAGCCGTGTGAGGCTGTTGTCACACTTCTTGTGTGTTTGTTGTGGTGGGTTTTGCACCTGCAGGACTCCTGTCCTGTCAGTCATGCCTTTGCCCCTTTCCTCCCTTTGCAGGAAAAGGAGAAAGGTTCTCTCCCCCCATTTCTCCGAGGGTTGTTAAAACCTAAGCAAGGCTCAAGGCCAAAGGCCTCTTGGAAAACCTCTTAAGCCACCGGTCTCTCCCTACTCCTCCCCAGCCTCCCAGTAGTGGCTCCGGCCCAGCCGCGGCGCCGCGCTGAGCTGGCTTGCTCTGCCTTGCCAGTGGCTGCCGCCAGCCGCCCCCGGCAGCCGTCTTGCCTTTGTCGGCTCCGCTGTCGGCAACACTCCTATCAGGATCTGAGCCCGCAGATCCAATCGGCTCCCCTTGGGTCTCATGGCCTTCCCCCATGGCTCCTCCCTGCCGATCGCCGGCGTCCGGAGTCGCTTCTAAGTCCTCTTCCGGCCTGGGGCTCCCACGACGTGGAGCTGAGCCATCGGAGCTGATCTTCCAGGCTCCCAGGCTGTCTGACCACGGTTTGGAGAGGGTGGTAAGCAGGCTGCCAGTCTCAGGCACTGGCTCCAAATGCCTCCACACCCGCCTCAACAGACCCGCTTCAACAGACTTCCACCTCTTCTCATCCCACGGAGCCGACACACGACTCTGGCCGAGCTTGGGACCGCTGAGACTTGTTTCTGTCTGAGCCGGAGCATCCTTCTCGCCCCGCTGTTTCGTCCCGGGGGAGCTCTCCTTTTCCTTAGAGGGGCCTTGGGGGGTTTCCTCACCGTCGGCTCGGCACGCTGGGGGCCTCTCCTGCTTCTTAGCTGGACTCCCCTCCCGCTCGAGAGCCCTCTTTCTCTCCTTGGGCCGATCGAGCCTCTTTCCTTGAGAGGAGGAGCCTTGAGGTCTCTTCGAGAGGGGGTTTGTTTCAGCCTTCCCGGTGTTTGGCCTCTGAGCCCTGATGACCTGGTTCCCTCTGCTGAGCTCCAGCAACTCCACCATCTGGCTCCTCTCCAGCCTCTTGCTCTCTCCCAGCTCTCTTGCCAGCCTCAGGCTCTCCCAGGCCTTGGGATCCATCGCCCCGTTTCTCCTGACCCTTTCTCCTCTCTCCCCGATCTCCCTCCTGAGAGGAAACACACAGACAACCTGGGGTCTGAAACACACAACACGTGGAAACACAGATCGGAGCATTTCCCCCAGAGTCCCGATACCCTCCCCACGGGAGTCGATTGAGGAGAGGGTCTCACCCCGAGGACTGAGCTCCCCTCCTCCAATGGACCTCTCCTTCCCTCTCGGACCTCCCAGGATGGTTCTGGCCCTCCTGGAGGCCAGTCGGTATACCGTCCTTCACCTCCTCCGAGCCCTGCCACCACTGGTGTCCATGCTTCGGACGGCTCCATGCAGGTAGTGGCTCGGGATGTCGTGAACAGGTCCCCAGGAGACCATCCGCAGGCCCGCAGGCAAGAACAGTTCGTGGGCTTCGTGGGACAAACTCTGTGGGATCCTAAGGTCAGTACATGGACACTTCAAGGGGATACTGGCGCGGACTTTCAGGAGCTGTCCAAGTCCGACAGGCGATTCTAGGCCTGTGGCGTCTTAGGCTTTCTGCTTTTCAGCAGCAGAAAAGATCACTTTTGTCACTTCACCTTTTTCTTCTTCAAGCTGTCAACGAACTGATTCTCAAGGAACTGGGGAGCCCATCCACTAGATATTCTCAGCTGGGGGGGCAGGAAAGATGCGGATCTTTCAGCTGCTATCCCTGAATTCGGATCTAATCTCTCTGCGCTAGCGATGTATGCAGCCATGCCCGCAGGGCATGGCTGCAGCAGCCTTACGCAGTGTTAGATACGGAAGCCTGGATGCTGCTCTTGTGTTTCTGCCCTCCTTGGCGCCCTTCACCAACATTTTTTTCCGGACCGCCCTTTAAGGCGCCCAGGTGAAACCTACTTTCCCAGATGAGCTCAAGACGACCTCAGGTGAACAGTGAGTCCAGTTTTCACTGAACAAAGGCCAAAACCCAAGCCCTTGGAAGGGGGCAGTGGGGGGGTTGAGAGGCCAATACAAGGGTCCGAGCCAGAAGATGGGGTTCTTTTACCCCTAGAAGGCGGGCAACACACATCGAGTCCTGAGAAGCCCTTTCAGGGTCCCTTCAGGCAGCCAACAGGGTCACCCTGAGGCAGAAGGGGCTCTTCCTCCCTGAGGTGAGGCCCCCTGTGTCCCCCTATGGTGGCAGAGCAGGGGAACAATTCGTACCAGGTAGGTTGGCAATCAGTATCACAAGAGAGACATCCCAGTCACAATATCCGCAATCAGAGGTTACAAATCACCCAGTACAAAATCTTAAGTCTTTCCAGACCTGGGAAAAACAATCTCCTGGCAAAACAGGACAAAAGAAAAGTCCGATCCAAAAAGAGCCAAAAGAACAGCAGACCAGACCAAGCCGGGGATCAAAAAGAGCCAAGATTCTTTTGCCGTAAGAAGTTGTAGTCAATTGGAGACCACTGACAGACACAAGGCCCGTAATCACTAAGTCCGTCAGGCAAGCCAATATGGTCACTAAGCTTCCTACAATCTGCCTTTCTGCTATGCCCTTTCTGTTGTGCTCCAAGTTGTTCTATCACCATGTTTCTGGCGACAATCATTCACACCTTGTTCCATTCACTAGACCTCCAGAAGCATTTGCCGTCCTTTCTCGCCAGGACGCACTAGTTTTGGCCTCCCACGCTGGCCCCAGAGTCATCAGTGTGTCAGATTCGGTGGTTTGGCCTCACCTCAGCTATTCTGAGGACGTGTGTTTCCCAGATCAGACCTTAGGCTCAGCTGTAGAGTCTAGGATTCCCTGTAAGCCTTCTAAACCTCCAGCTGCCTCAGGATCCCACCTTTGTTAGTCAGCTTCTATTATCCTGCTGAATAAACCAATACACGTTTCTGTTAGACTAGGAAATCCTCGCATTCAGAAATTGTCTCACCTTCTGCAAATCAAGTAATTATAACATGAGGAAAGGATACTTTGTCTAAATACAAAGCATTGCTCTTCTGGTAAGGTTTGTCGAGACCAGAAAGAGCCTGCAACTTCCTCATTCACAAACGAGGTCCATGCGCTCATTGTTCAATGGCTCCAGCAATTCATGTGCTTCACGAGTGGTCGCATCTCTGGAGCTGCCCATGAGACACGAGATCTTCATCCCACAGTCATTGCTATCTTCATCTCACCATCTTTGGGTCACTTCACCTCAGATCTTACAGGCAGTGCCTTTTGTTCCCTCACACCAGTTTCCACAGGCTTGGCTCATGATGGGAGGATCACCATTGGTTCCTCTTATCAGCACATACAGGGTGGACGGATGCCTCTGATCCGAATACCGGCATCATAAACTTGGGAGGATGGCATTAGTTTAACGCTGCAGGAGATCGAACAACATTTCTACCTGTACATACACAAACAGAGTGAGTGAACAAACACAAGATCATGGCTGAGACTTTCACAACATGTCCGGTCTGTCACAGGGGTTTCCCTTCTCACCGTTTGTCAGTACATGGTCCAACCATTACTCCTTCTTCAGGTCCCATCCTACAGTGATCACATCCTGTGACTTTCAATCAGTCCGCTCTCTTTCTCTAGGGTTTCTGATTCTGATGCAGTACATCTTTATCTTTTCTCACAACTCCATTGGCGGAGATTAGGATCAGCAGATTCATTGCTTGGCCTGACTTGATGCTCTCTCTTCCTCAGCAAAGGCCTTTCACAAGGCTCACACTATTTCTCTTTTCAGGCCATCTTTTGAGATTTTCTCACTTTCCATTGTTGAACTGGAACTTTTATGCTTTTTCCTTGCTTTCCCTTGATTCCACAAGCTCATCAGAAGCCATTGGCGGCACACCTTCTTCTATTTGATCACCTCCATATTCTCCTCGACAACTTGGTATCGTCTCTACCTCACTCTCTTGAGCCACCTTTTCACCTCACCAGTTTGGATCTTTCCATCCACCAAATTTAGCCAGGCTCACCGGATCACCTTCTGCGTGCAGTGACCTTTTACTTTATTCTGATTCTTTCTTCCCACTAGAACTGTTTATGCTTGGGCCACTCATTTCCTTATTCTAGCTTGTCATTAAAGTTCAATACCTAGCCTTTTTTCGCTAGCAAGCTGATTCGGTCAGCATCCAGGCACTGTTTGTTTTTGTTAATCCTTTCTTCATCATCTAACATTCTGTTATAAAGTTCCTGTATTCAGGTTTTTCATTTTGCAATGGTTTTGATCCTCCTCAAAGTACTGCTATATTTCTGTTTTGAATTTTTTGTTGGGAGTTTTTCATTCGGGATCTCCTCTCATATTCAGTGTAAAGGGTGTGTGGATATGTTTTTTCCTCATTTCATTGGTGCTTCATCTTCCGCAATGATCTGAACTTAATGTTGGTGCACTATCATTTGACTCCTGGTTTTTCTAATACATGTCTGTGAAAGCTGAGTTCCATTGGAAAACTATTTGATTCAGTTCTTCTAGAAGGTACTCATACCTCCTTTCGAACACAGGCCTCTTGTTCTCTTCAAAGAGTTTATGATCAGGAAAACATAGACCAATAAGTTGATGCCTATTGTTTTTCCTAAGTATCTGATTTCAGCTCCTCAAAACTTTTCTTTTTGGATGTTCTGCGTATCTATAGGATTTACTTACTACCTATTTCTACAGACTTGAACATTTCTTCCCAGTGCTTGTTCACAATCCACAGGAGGTATTGCTATACCAGTACTCTTTTGTTTCCTAAATATGACACTTCCGCTGAAGCTATGCTTTTGACAGGGCACCATCATTTCAGTCTAAGCTGACCTTTATCTCACAACTTGAGTCCAACCATTTCCTGCGCCTTTGTAGATAGAAACTCCCATGCAGGGACCAAGGTTGGCATCCCAGGGGAGTGCCTCCACCTCTGTAGCTACTTTTAACAGACATTTTCCCATGTCTCTAGAGCCAATTCCACTGGGCTTCAGGATCTGTTGATTAGTCTTCCACCAGTTGTTTCTCTACCAATCCAAGGGCCAAGTTTGGTTCCACTGTTTGGAGCCTTCTGTTCAGCCAGGCCTTGGGCTACTACCATTGGACCCAGAATAGTTAGGTTGGTTGTTTACATTGCTTTAGAATAGCTCCCCTTGGTTCCACTGTTCTCAAGAGTCTGTTCCATTGAGCTTTCCGGGATACAGGTGCTAGGGACGCTGGGACCATCCTTTGGAATGGAGTTAGGTGATTTCTTAATCTTTTTAGGTTATGTCTATATTAGGAACCGCTCCAACCCATATTAGGATGGGAGCTTAGCAGGGACGCCTTGCTGCCCTTATCCTAGGTCTGGACAGATCTAATTTTGTCTGCTGTTTATAATGCATGTGTTGTCACACTTATAACTTTGAATGTGGTTCTCACTAACCAATCAGTTGTGCATACCTTGCCAATTTGCATACTGTTGGTTTGGCGACTTTGCCTGAGCTTTACAATGAATCTGCTGATGCTGCAAGTAAAGTCATCTGCTGCTAAAAGAAGGAAAATATCACTTTACACTTCTGCTGATTATTTTACTGTATTTCATAACAGTACCATATTAATTGCTACAGTTGTCATACTTTAGTACAGTTTCAAAGGTGAATTACTTCCACTATTGCTGTAGTACGTTGTGTCTGATAGTGTTACATGACAGTAGTATCTAGATTGTGTGGTTCTCCTGGACTTGAGCTCTAAAACCAGCATTTTTTCATTAAGAAGATTTTCTGGCAGCACTCTTGTGGCAGAAGTGTGCAGTAGCAAACCAATCTGAGTTGGGAGCTGCTGGCTGGAAGGTGGGGTGTTGACATAATGGTTAATGCATTTACCTTACAGACACAAGGTGCAGAATTTGATTCTCACATGGGGTAATTGGCTGGACTTAAAATGGTCCACAGGGGCAGTTAGACAAGTACTAGTCAATGAACCTACTGTGTGTTTTCCTGATTGGTCTTTACGCCTTGCTGTTGTATAATTTGTTTTTCCTGATTCTATATAAGCCCAGTGTTTGCACAAGCCTGGTCTCCATACAACAGTGGTTAGCAGTGCCCTGTATAGATGCAAATGCTATCAAGTTAAAATTTCCCTAAAAATAACTATCGCTGCAACCTTCCCCAGTCCCCCCTCATGCTGTAGGAGCATCTTATTTGCATACAGAGCAGCAACACCTTGTTGGATAGCTGCAGTTCACTTTGAGCATAGTACACATTCTTCATTTGTCTGCTATCATCCCAGTCAAATTAAATCACCCTACTCTTCTTTCTGTTTAAACCCATAGTAAAAATCTGAAACTATGAATAGGCACATTCCTGCTATTTCTGTTGCTGGCCTGGTGGACACTGGCATCCTGAGGGAATGCATCAGTTGTCTCATGTATACTAACAACCACTTAATCCTGAAACAACCAAACGTACTATTTAAGAGGTGTAGTTACATTATGAAAACTGAGACATGCCTCTCACATACTGACAAATCAAATGACAATCAGGTTGTCAGCACACACACACACACACACACACACACACACACACACACACACACACACACACACACACACACACACGCAATTTCCCTTCCTAATGTTTATTGATATCAGTTGGGTACAACAACCCTGTGTTTCTAAAAATCAAACATTCCTCTTATGCTGTGCTGATGATGTCATAAGAAGGCAGAAACATGCATGTCCACAGCTAGAGGGGTTTGACTTTATTGGCCTGAAATTGTCCATAAATAGACTTAAAAGTAAAAGAAAAAGTCTTGGACATTCAGAATGGCCATTTAGCTAAAACACCCGATATCCTTAAAGGGTAATTTGCATATATCCTATATTGTCTCTGATACAAGAGATTTAAGGTATCACACAGTGGAAAGTCTAGCTTTCCTAGATTTTTCTTTTTGTGTTTCTCACTAAATAAGGTCTTGACACATACACCCACATAAGTGGAGGTACAAGTAACTTACCAAATCCTCAGAGGCCTCCCATAAGCTGTATCAAATCCTCAGAGCCCCCCCCCCATAAGATGCCCTCAACAACCACATACAAACAAAACCAAGTCAACACCAACCACTATGCATAAAAATAAACTTCACAGTATATGCACAAGCAAGCCCCTATGGTGAATCACCACACATTCAAGCATCTTAGTCATAGGAGGCTCCATCATGAGACACACAGACACCCCCCACTCACCAGGCTGGATAAAAAGACTGTTGCAATCAGTTGCCTGTCAGGGGCCAGGATTCACCAGATCATGCAGGTACTCAGGTCACTCAACCCAAATACCAGTATGACTCAGTTAAAGTCCATGTGGGTGTGAATGACCTGAGACGTACCTCCCTGGGCTATATGAACAGAGCCATGACAGACCGCTCTAAATATGTGTTGCAGTCTGGTATGAGCCTTGCATTAGCAGCATTCTACCTTCACCAAAAATGATACCACAATACAAACAGAAAATTATTGATTTCAATAATAGGGTTAGCTATTGGTGTCGCTCTTAGGAGATCCGGTACTTGGCAGCCTGGGACAGCAAGATCGACAGACCATGATGCTTTGACAGATACGGTCTACACCTGTAGCAAATAGGCTTTCAAATACTGGCCAAGGCATTAGTCATGCCTATAGTGCCTTTTTTTTAGGCAGTGCCAAATCAACAGACCTAACAACATGAAAAATTCTTCTAATGCCAAACTGAATGTACTACTATCATGGCTTAGTGGTAGGTCATACAGATGAGAGTCATGGCTAATAAGACACTGCACTCGCTGGAGGCTCTCCTTGCCCTGGAGAATGTTGACGTCTGTGCAGTTACAGAGACGTGGTTCAAGGGTGCAGAAAATACCCCTGCAATGCAAGGCTACAATGCCTATCACACATTCAGACCACCCTCTCAAAAGACAAAAATGAAAGGAGGAGATATTTCAATTTACACAAAAAACAATCACATTTCTAGATTGGTCAAGCAGGATGACTCGCTTGAACTACTCCATGTCCAGCTGTCTATAGGCACAATTCCCCACCATATCATCTCTAGCTACAGGTCCCTGACCATGAACCATGAAAAGCATTCCACATACCTGAAGTTACTAGAATCACTTACTATTCGGCTCAGTACAATACTCATGGGCAATTTTAGCTACCCCTCCATGAACTGGGAAACATACAATCACTAATATGCAGGTTCAGAGATATATGTGCTTTGTCAATGCAAATATTCTGGAACAGCTGGTCTGCACTCCCACTAGGGGCTCAAATATCATTGACATACTACTCACAAACATGGGAAAGCATTGCAACCCCCCGGCATAAAGTCCTCATTGGTAAAATAGGATCATAAATTGGTCTCCTTGGAAATAAATGTAACTGTAGTACCTCCATAAAACCCTAAAATCCTAAATTTTTTTCCAAGACAACCTACCTCCTGTTAAGTGATACCATGGGTAATTTTAATGCTCCCCAACCCCCAAAACACAGAGGCCTATGCAGAAGTACGCTCAAATATCCTGTTCAACCAATTAAACATCATGCATAGAATGGCAGTACCTGACTGAACTAAACCCAGGTCTAGCCAGAAAAACAAGCCATCCTTGTCAACCCTTCAGCATAAATAGACAATATTTAACATAATGGTGCCGGTTTACTATCTTGCTTTTTTGGACTTTATAAATAGACAATACACAAAAGGAAGGAATTCCTGTTTAGAAGTAACTGGGAGGGGAGCACAACATAAAAAAAACAATCCCTCAGTGGTCTCAACAAGCAAATCAGGAAACTAGTCAAGTCTTCAAAAGCTAAATACAAGACTAAAATAGCCTCCTAAGCAAGGGATAACCACAAAGCATTTTAGTTATGTCCGAAATCTTGAGACATACTCAACAATGTGCTGAGGTAGCTGTAGATGATACTACCTATACTCAGTGAGAAGAAATAGCAAACCTGCTGACTGATAAATTCAGCTCAGATTTCACCCCCTCACTACTTGTAGTGCACAAGCCAGTTCATTTCTTTGTGCCGGTCTAAAGCCTGGATAAATGGAGAGGGTTACGTCAGGAAGTGCATCCGGCGTAAAACTTCGCCAAAACATTTCATGCAGTCACCAAGAAAAATTTTTATACTGGATCAGTCGAGGCCCGGGTTAACAACGACTGCCAGCAGTACTGTTAGCCTACAGGGTGCTGGCGGAAATTGGGCTACTGTTGGCCGAAGGAGGAGAAGAGGCAGAAGACATGGCCGAAGGCAGGAGGAGAGGAGAAAGGCTAGGACTGTGGTAGTGAGGGTCGGAGCTTTGAATGTTGGCAGTATGACTGGTATAGGGAGAGAGCTAGCTGATATGATGGACAGAAGGAAGGTTGGTATATTGTGTGTGCAAGAGACCAGATGGAAGGGGAGTAAGGCTAGGTGTATCGGAGGTGGGTTCAAATTGTTTTATCATGGTGTGGATGGGAGGAGAAATGGCGTAGGAGTTATTCTGAAGGAACAGTATGCTGAGAGTGTTTTGGAGGTGAAAAGAGTGTCAGATAGAGTGATTTTTATGAAGCTGGAAATTGATGGTGTAATGATGAATGTTGTTAGTGCATATGCTCCACAAGTTGGGTGTGCAATGGATAGGAAAGAACAATTTTGGAGTAAATTGGATGAAGTGGTGATGACTGTACCCAAGGGTGAGAGAGTGGTGATTGGAGCAGATTTCAATGGGCATGTTGGTGAAGGGAACAGAGGGGATGAGGAAGTGATGGGTAGGTATGGTGTTAAACAAAGGAATGCAGAAGGTCAGATGGTAGTGGATTTTGCTAAAAGGATGGACATGGCTGTGATGAATACCTATTTTAACAAGAGGGAGGAGCATAGGGTGACATACAAGAGTGGAGGAAGATGTACACAGGTGGATTATATCTTATGTAGGAGGGCCAGTTTGAAGGAGATTGGAGACTGTAAAGTGGTGACTGGAGAAAGTGTCATTAGGCAGCATAGGACAGTGGTTTGTAGGATGATGTTGGTTATCAAGAAGAGGAGGAGGAGTGTGAGGGCAGCACCAAGGATCAAGTGGTGGAAATTGAAAAAGGGTAATTGTGAGGTAGAGTTCAGGGATGAGTTAAGGCAGGCACTGGGTGGCAGTGAAGAGTTACCAAATAGTTGGGTAACTACAGCAGAGCTAGTAAGGGAGATGGCTAGAAAGGTGCTTGGTATCACAGCTGGACAGAGGAAGGACGACAAGGAGACATGGTGGTGGAATAAGGAAGTACAGGAGAGTATACAGAGAAAGAGGTTGGCAAAGAAGAAGTGGGATTGTCAGAGAGATGAAGAAAGTAGACAGGAGTATAAGGAGATGAGGTGCATGGCAAAGAGAGAGGTGGAGAAGGCTAAGGATAAGGCATATGAAGAGTTGTATGAAAGGTTGGACACTAAGGAGGGAGAAAGGTACCTGTACAGATTGGCTAGACAGAGGGACCGAGCTAGGAAAGATGTGCAGCAGGTAAAGGTGATAAAGGATAATGAGGGAAACATACTCACAAGCGAAGAGAGTGTGTTGAGGAGATGGAAAGAGTACTGTGAGGGGTTGATGAATGAAGAGAATGAGAGGGAGAGAAGGTTGGATGATGTAGGGATAGTAAATCATGAAGTACAATGGATTAGCAAGGAGGAAGTAGGGATAGCTATGAAGAGAATGAAGAATGGAAAGGCTGTTGGCCCAGATAACATACCTGTGGAAGCATGGAGGTGTTTAGGTGAAATGGCAGTGGAGGTTTTAACCGGATTGTTTAATGAAATCTTGGAAAGTGAGAGGTTGCCTGAGGAATGGAGAAAAAGTGTTTTGGTACCGATTTTTTTTAAGAATAAGGGTGATGTGCAGAGCTGTAGTAACTACAGAGAGATAAAATTGATCAGTCACAGCATGAAGTTATGGGAAAGAGTAGTGGAAGCAAGGTTAAGAAGAAACGTGATGATTAGTTATCAGCAGTATAGTATCATGCCAGGAAAGAGCACTGCAGATGCGATCTTTGCTCTGAGAGTGTTGATGGAGAAGTACAGAGAATGTCGGAAGGAGTTGCTTTGTGTTTTTGTAGAGTTAGAGAAAGCATATGACAGGGTGCCTAGAGATGAGTTGTGGTATTGTATGAGGAAGTCAGGAGTGTCAGAAAAGTATGTAAGAGTGGTACAGGATATGTACAAGGGTAGTGTGATAGCGGTGAGGTCTGCAGTGGGAGTGATGGATGCATTTAAGGTGGAGGTGGGGTTACATCAAGGATCAGCTCTGAGCCCTTTCTTATTTGCAATGGTGATGGACAGTTTGACAGACGAGATCAGACAGGAGTCCCCGTGGACTATGATGTTTGCAGATGACATTGTGATCTGTAGTGAGAGTAGGGAACAGGTGGAGGAGACCCTGGAGAGATGGAGATATGCTCTTGAGAGAAGAGGAATGAAGGTCAGCAGGACTAAGACAGAATATATGTGTGTGAATGAGAGGGAGGATAGAGGAATGGTGAAGATGCAAGGAGTAGAGGTGGTGAAGGTGGATGAGTTTAAATACTTGGGGTCAATAGTTCAGAGTAACGGTGAGTGTGGAAGAGAGGTGAAGAAGAGAGTACAGGCAGGATGGAGTGGGTGGAGAAGAGTGTCAGGAGTAATTTGTGACAGACGAGTACCTGTAAGAGTCAAAGGGAAGGTCTACAAGAGGGTAGTGAGACCAGCTATGTTATATGGGTTGGAGACAGTGGCAATGACAAAAAGGCAGGAGTTTGAGGTGGATGTGGCAGAATTAAAGATGTTAAGATTTGCACTGGGTGTGACAAGGGTGGACAGGATTAGGAATAAGTATATTAGAGGGTCAGCCCAGGTTGCAAGGTTTGGAGACAAAGCCAGAGAGGCATGATTATGTTGATTTGGACATGTGCCGAGGAGGGATGCTGAGTATATTGGGAAAAAGATGCTAAGGATGAAGCTACCAGGTAGCAGGAAAAGAGGAAGGCCTAAGATAAGGTTTATGGATGTGGTGAGAGAGGACATGCAGGTGGTTGGAGTGACAGAGCAAGATGCAGAGGACAGGAAGAAATGGAAACAGGTGATCTGCTGTGGCGACCCCTAACGGGAACAGCCAAAAGAAGATGATGACTACTTGCAGTCACTCCTCATTAAATACCTGGTCTATATCACATTGTCAAACTTTTGAAAGTTCGAATGTCATATGGTCGACACCACATGATCGAACTTTTAAAAGTTCGAACGTTTCAATGGAGATCTCCATACAGTGCGGAATGGTAAGATTTCCCTTTCTACACTGTAGAGTGATCTCGGAGTTGGTACATTTAAAGAGGGTGGGTGCAAGGGTGCTTTCCCTCCTGTTTAAATCATTCAGGTAGGTTTTTTCCTTCGGTTTATTTTTTTTTATTACATTTTCGAACTTTTAAACGTTCAATCATATGGTATCAACCATATGACGTTCTAACTTTTAAAAGTTTGATTATGTAATATAGACTCTTAAATACCCCATAGGATTCTTTTGCTTGTCATCATAAATGAACAGGTCATCAATGCCTTCTCTAAAGCTAAAAACATGGCATCAATTGGCTCTGATGGAATTCCATGGTGCCTAGTAAATAGTTTGAAACATGACCTAGCAGACCCACTTGGAACTCTATTTAACCACAGTCTCCAGACAATTTGTGCCCCAGTTGAGTGGAGGACAGCAACAGTCATCTCTCTGCAAAAGGACCATCAACTGACCCAGAAAACTAGCAACCCCTAGGCCTGACTAGCCTCATATGCAAGGCTATGAAAAGGATAATCATGGACCTGATTAACAATGACTTAGGAAATCTCCAGACTCTAGATGCAGCCCAGATTACCTTCGTCAAGGGCAGGCCCTGCCAGCTCAATCTGGTGGACTTTTAAAAAGGTCACCAAGCTCATAGATGAGGGTACGATGGTGCATACCACCTAGCTTGACCTGGCCAAGGCAAATGACACAATATCTCATGTGGGTATTATAAATATACTCAGAAAATTGGGCATGAGCCTCTTTGTCACCAAATGGATAGCCAAACAGCTCATGGATAGGACATGTTGTTAGATTGGAGAATCCACATTCAGCCCCAGTGGAGTACCACAAGGCTCAGTGCCGGGACCTCTCCTGTTTGCAATCTAATTCTAAGATTTCAAGGCAAATGTAAATGGCCTTTGACTGACCTAGTTTACCGATAACTTGCAAGTTGGGAGCAATCACTGACTCCCCAAATGATGTTGCTATCATACCAAAAGGTCTGATGCAAACTAATGATCGATGCCAGAGCCATGGCCTCAAACTAAATGCAAAAAAGTGCATAATAATACCATTTGGGAAATCAAATACCCCTGCAATTTAAAACATTGATAGCACCTCCAAGATTGAACCCAGTGGGGGAGAAGCCTAGATGGCCATCTAAGCACAGCACATTTTTTAGCTCTATAAAACTAATGTTATAGACAGGAATGAGACTACAATATATATTTAATTTTCATAAAAATCTAGTTATTAATAGTCTAAACTTTAACCTTACAAACTTTGATAATCTTATTCCAAATGATTCCTGTCAAATTATTTGAGACTAAACTTGAAGGAAAATGAACAGCGCCAAGTCTTCACAATCTGATTCTGCATTGAGGAAAGAACTTCAACTGGTTTCTTCCACTCTACAGTCATTATCACTAAAGATAAATGACTTTCAACATAAGCTGGATAAATTAAGTGAGAACTGCTCTAAACAAACCAAAATTTTCAGGGACCTTTTCCAACAGCATAAAAATAAAATAATGGACTGGAGACAGCCATAACCAATATAGATGGGATATTAAAGGAGGATGAATTACACACAGATTTTCTTCTCAAGCAAAATGCATGGCTAATGAATAAAATTAATGACCTTGAAAACCAGGAGAGAAGATATAACATCTGAATTTTTGGTTGACCAGAAAAAGCTGAAGGTGAGAACATTATTTCATTTCTTAATACCTGGATTCCCAAAATCTTAGACTTACAAGAAGGGCTCTCTTATCATATAGAAAGAGCCCATAGGGCAATTGGTAAGCCAGTGCTCACTTCTTCTACTGCGGCACTGATATCTATTGTCATAAAATTTCTCTCTTATTTAGACAAGGAACTAGTGTTAAAAAACTACACGGAGGAAAACCCCATTAAAATTTAACCAAAACCTCAACAGATTTGACAATGATTACTTTGAGAAATTAATTTCTCTAATTGAGAAAAAAATGCTGGCCACTGGTTAAATATTTCAAATAAAATAACATCAGAACTCAAATAACAAATCCGGCAAAAATCAAAATGCACCTGTCTACTGCTACAAGAACTTTCAGCAACTTAGATTAAACCATCTCATTTATAACAAACAACAACCTAACAACTATTCCAGAGGATATGGATTTTTCCCCTGTCTTCCTTAAAGAGAACTTCTGAGAAAAAACTATGGACTGAGGTTAAAAAGAAGAAACAAAAAAACTGAGACTTTAATTGCCACAAGTATATCTCTCCAAAATCTACTGGTAAATAAATAACCAAATGTTGTTTCTCTTTCAGTAGTTAATGATTTTATGATTCATGTATATTGCACCTTTATGGTAACTAAATGCTTTCAAAATATTAGTGAATACATAGAGCATAAGGTTAATTCATAATATCAACACTAGAAAATTGTTTAAACAAGTTTAAATATGTTTAACTGACTGCAGAGATAATATATATATATATATATATATATATATATATATATATATATATATATATATATATATATATATATATATGAAAAAATATATAGTTTTCTTTTCTTTCTCTTTTTTCTTTCTTTTTTTTTTTTTTTTTTGGTTAAAGCTCGGTTAGTAAATCTTTTGTGCTCTTCAGTCTTTTCAAGTAGGTCTGGGAGGGCTTCTTTCTGTAAAAATGTTAGAAATTTTTATTAAAATACCAATGCATTTTGTTTAGTCAATCACATATTAAAATTCACTATGATAACTTAATTGCTTTGGATAAACTAGATTATCTTCATTTATTTAACTTAAAAAGCTCAATTTAATGTTTTAACAATGCTTAATCGATAGTTTGACTGTGAAAAGCCGAAAAATGACACCATGACATTTTTTAGGGGTTTCCCCTTTTTTCACTTCATTAAGCTGTTATTTGGTTAAACAATGTTGTTTGAATTTGAGATTAAGCTTTTCCTTACCTTGAGATGATCCTGGAGCAGTTTTTAAACCACACTCGTTTTTCTTAGTGTTCTGTAAGCTGTTAGTCCGTTCTTTTGTGTTGCATTCCAAAGGAAGTCAAGAGGACAGTATTAGAGATGCCCTGTCAGCTTTAAACCTCCTGAATACAGCTGAAAATTTTCAGATTGCTATCCTTTAAATAAGTTATTAAATTTAACTTAATGCTTAAATAATGAGCAATAATAGATTATGTATATTACTTCGAAGTAAAGCTGACAGAAATTTGAATTGACAAATGGAATTTTCTGTTTAACGTCAAAATTCACATTTAGTACATCTTTTAATTGCCGTTTAGTACCTGGCAACATTGTTGTAATGTCCGATCCAATGTGAACCTCAGTAAGTCCATGGTTGACTCGGGCTGTTCCTGATAAATGCCTCTCTCCATCATTTTCAACCAAAATTTGCGGAAAACCTTCCAAACTCACTCTATTTGTTGTTCTCGTACTGGGTACTACATTATTTTTTCCCATTCACTTTCGGCAGTTCCTTCATTCGAAGCTGAACACCTTCTTGCTTTCTGGTTACTAGGCAAAGGTAGTGATGAGGCCAATGAAACCATCGATTGGCTGATAGGTGTTAAAAGTCCCACCAACTGGGTTAATTGTCCAATGAGCTTCCGAAGCTCCCCCACTTCAGTTCCTTTATTAAAACCGTTGAGTGATGTTCCCGGTTGGGAATCCATTCCAAAAATACCACAACCAAAACCAGAAAATGGAAAGTGCTTCTAGTAAACTAATAACAGAAATGAAAGCACAATGGTCCCACTGGTTGTAAAACTCAACAGATTTTTGTTGACATGCACAAACAAGCATTAAAACTGACAGATTCAATTTTACGTTTTCGTCCAACAACTTCCTCAGATAATTGTTTTCTCAAACCCAACACTTTAAATAATTAGCAATTAGTCTGTGGCCAACAAAAACAGAGTTGTAATGATGTCTAATACAATTAATGTGAATACTTAGAACCATTTACAAAACCACAAAATGCCTACTTTCTACATACATAAAGTTTATACAATCTGTGTATTACTGAGTTTTTGGTTTACTAATCCAATTAAAATATTCTATTTAATTTATTAATGTAAAATTAAAATGTGTAGTAAATAAAATACAATACAAAAATATATTTTATCTAAAAAGTCAGTGGGGGAGCTTCGGAAGCTCATTGGACAACTAACCCAGTTGGTGGGACTTCTAACACCTATCAGCCAATCGATGGTTTTGTTGGCCTCGTCACTACCCTTGCCTGGTAACCAGGAAGCAAGAAGGCGTTCAGCTTCGAATGAAGGAACTGTCGAAAGTGAACGGGAAGAAAATAATGTAGTACCCAGTATGAGAACAACAAATAGAGCGAGTTTGGAAGGTTTTCCACAAATTTTGGTTGAAAAAGATGGAGAGAGGCATTTAGCAGGAACAGCCCGAGTCAACCATGGAGTTACTGTGTGTCACTTTGGATCGGACATTACAACAATGTTGCCAGGTGCTAAACGGCAATTAAAAGATGTACTAAATGTGAAATTTGACTTTAAACTGAAAACGCCATTTGTCAATTCAAATGGGACTTCTGCCAGTATGCCGGCTGATTTAGACTATTTATTGTACAAGTACAAAATGTTAGAAATGGATAATTCATATTTAAGTCATTGCATGCATCTCAATATAGTACCAAAGGGTCTTAGGGTCTGTAAATACATTAACAATGCAAACAATGGTTCTGATTTTCATCAAGATTTGATTGTAGCATTTGAAAGATGTGGGTTTGACATAATGAGGGTCATTGTTAAGAACAATGAACAACAAATAGAAAAATGACATGGTACGGTGGAGCGTGTTAACACCAACATCATTAATGATTTAATGTTCACCATTGATAATGAGAAAATAAAATATCATGACTTGTTGAAGAAAATTGAGAACAAATGTGCTGAAGTCCAGGTTAGAAAAATTAAGAAGATTGAGAGAGATTTGAATGATTACAAAGTACATATGCATTACCCCAAACCCAAATACTGGACTAGAAATAGTTATAATAATGATGAACAAAATAAAAGCTGGGAAAACAGGGAAAGGGATGATTATGGTTTAAATGGAAACAGTCATGACTCTTCTGAATCCCCCCCTCTCCGTAGGTCTGAAAGGTTAATGCAAAAAGACCCTGTAAACTATGGTTCAAAAAACTACAAAGGGAAGGGGTGGGTACCACAGGCAAGGAAACAACAAGCCTGGTATTAACTGACACCATTACTACGGAAGGTTTTAAATTTTCTTACAATGGTTTTAACATGTTTAATTATTCAAGTTTGACAGTGACTAAACCTTGTTTTGAACTATTTTGAAAGGTTTTAGTTTTATACCTAGAGTAAAAACTGATACTTTTAAGTTACTAGTGGACATAAAACTTTTTGTTAGGAAAAAGAACTTGGAGTTGTTCTTTAATGGCAAAAAAACAATACCAATGAAGGTAAGTTAGTACGAAGGAGCATTTTCAAGCCACCTTTACACCCGCAGCTATGGAATCTTGAATTAGTGGTGGAAAATGAGTTGAGCAAAACCTTGAAACATCACAATGTACAGCCTAACATGACCCCTGGAGAAAGAGAAATTTTAAATACAGTTAGTGGCAATAGAAATTTGAGGGTTATGAAACCTGACAAAGGTGAGGGGGTGGTACTTATGGATTATATCACCTATGAAGGTAAAATGCTAAATATTTTAAGTGACTCAAAAAAATATGTTAGAATATTAATCAACAAAGTCAATATAGCACACAAGAAAATATATGTTATTTTAAATGACGTGTTGATGGATGGACTAATAGACAAGGAAACGTACAACTTTTTACATGTAGAAAAGCCTAAAGTACCATCAATATTCGATATACCAAAGATACACAAATATTTTAGTGACCCCCCCCCCCTTTAAGACCTATAGTTTCTGCAGAAGGGTCAGTAATGGCCCCTTTGGCAAAATACGTGGATAACAAGATTTAAAAAATTGGTTAAGGACAACACTATTATATTGAAAGATTCATGGGATTTTTTTAAGAAAATTAGATAGTACATTATATAATGAAAGTGTAGGTTTTGCAACTTTGGATGTCATTGACTTGTTTACTTGTATACCACATGACATGGGGTTAAGATGGTTTGAAGAAATGTTGGTTGGATATAATGAAATTACTTTCAATGAATTTAGAACCATTCTAGTTTTAATGGAATTAGTTTTGAAGAACAACTTCATTTTCTTCGAGGGCGAATATTATAAGCAGCTAAGTGGGGTAGCAATGGGAGCACATTGTGCCCCCACTTATGCAAACATTATAATGGCATATTGGGAAAATAAATATGTGGTAAATTCTGATTACAAAAGTTCCTTTAACTTTTAAGGTAAATTTTTAGATGATTTATGTTTTTTATGGACTGCCAATGAAGATACATTTAGAACTTTTGTTGAATACATTAATGGGACCATTATGTTTTTAAAGTTCACACAGGAATTTAGTTATGAACAGTTGAACTACTTGGATGTCAATGTACAAAAATTAAATGGGGGCTTTACATCTAAAATATACCTCAAGGATACCTTTTCAAATTCTTATTTACACTACACAAGCACGCATCCACCACACCAAAAGAGGGGTGTTATAAAGGGCCAACTTGTGCTGGCAAGCAGAATGACCTCAGAGGATAAGATTTTTGATGTTGAATGTGAATTTTTAAAGCGGTTATTTGTTGATAGAGGTTACCCTTTAGAACTTTTTGATCAAATATATAAAGAAGTATTGACAGGAAGGAAAACTAGATTTGCCCCTATACTAGGGAAACCTGAACTAGTCAACTTAGAGAGAAAGAAAGAAGAAGTAAAAATATATATGAATGAACATTACAGTTCAGGTATTGTGATCACATATGATGGTGAGGCAGGATTGGTCAGGAAAATCATAGATAAAGAATGGAAGAATTTTGCAAAGGTATCAGACTTGAATTATATTTTTGACAATGAGTTGAAGTACACATACCGGAGAGGTAACAATATTAAAAGTTTATTAGAAAGGGATGCCTATAGATGGAATTTGGAACAAAATATGAGGAGTAAAAAGGGTATGTTAAAATGTGGGAGCTGTAATTATTGCTCCCACTTTTGGACAGGGGATATTTTGTATCTAAAAGCAAGAAACAGGAAAATTAAATTGAATACATTCGTCAATTGTAACACGAAAGGAATTATATATTTGGCCCTATGTAAGAGCTGTGCCTCATTTTATGTAGGTAAACATGAGAGAAAGCTCAAACAAAGATTGTACGAACATCTCTATGACATAAGGATGAAGCATGAGAACAACGCCCTATAGAAACACACTTGTGTATGCACAAAGGCTGAATTTGTTTTTTTCGTACTTGAAACAGTAGCTATTGATCCAATGGGTGGACTGTGGGAAACAAGAGTGGAATACAGGGAACTCTATTGGTAAATAGTGTTAGAAGCTTGTAGATACCCTGGTTTAAATGACATGATTTCCCTCACCCCAGTGTTAAAACTTAGATCAGCCAAATTATAGACCATTGACTATTAACACAAAAGGAACATGAAGGTTGAACTTTATAACAAAATAAAGTTTTAATGTAGTCATGAATTACAAAAAGTTATTCATTTAAGTTCAACAAAAAGAAAAAAATGTGCATTTTATAAAATGACAGTTTTCATGATTGTCCACTAGATGGAGCTATGACTTTTTAGATAAAATATATTTTTGTATTACAGTACTAATAATCAAAAAAAAGGAAAAAAAAAAAAAGAAAAAAAAAATAAAAGAATAACAAATCAAGCTAAGTCCCGAGAAAAAAAGATAGGCACCACCTCTCGCCAAAACAATAAAAAAAATCCTCCCCATTTTATTATGTTGATTTTTCTTTATTGTCGCTTATTAAGAGTTTTATGCGCTAAGATATTTGTATATAGCCATCAATCAAAATTTCCCCCATGTCTGGTGGTCTCTGGTCAAAAATTTTTTTTGGTTATATAATTTTATTATAAACATAATCATATTCATAATTCTTTTTTTTTTTTTTTAGATTCCGGGGAATAATAAGAAGAATAATAAATCATAGAGAGTGTTGAGTTTTTTGTTTTTTTTTTTTTTTAACTGTAACTTAAGTGAATTAACAATTTATAAATACACTTGCAACTCCAGAACATGTGAAACAAAATCATCTATTTATCTGGAAGCAATGTGGGCATTTATTTGATTCTTTGATTTGTGAAGAGTGAAGAGTGAGATTATAATATGTGTTGTTTGTTCAAAATCAACAAACTCAATTCAATTTTTTTTACAGGGATTTTTGTTGTGTTGTAGTGACTGAATGCCTCCAATAGCTTATTGTCATCTGATCAATCACTCCTTCTCCCTCCAGTAAAAGAATAAAAGTGTTTGTGTGTACTTCTCTCTTTTATATATTTATTATATATTGTCTTATATATTTTCTATCCTCCATAGTGCTTCCCACAGATTACGAAGTGTCCTCAAGTCCTCCTTTTCAGTTATTAAAGTAGTTTATTAGTAAGTCCTTCAACTGTCTTGTGCTATGATTAAATAATATTCTCGTCTTTCTGGGTTTCCCCACAAATCCTCCCCTATCCTATATGTTTGAAAAAAAAAAATGTTTTTAAGAATTTCTTGCTAAAAAAAATATATATAACATTCTGGGAAGAAGATTTCTTCTTATTTTTGCTGCTGCCATCAGTGGTAACTTCAACCTATTCCATCTCTCTAGATCTAATGTTATTTGATCTGCAGTTGATTTTACATTGTTTATAAAAAATCCCTATTTTCAGTGGAGAATGTAATCCCCAGATATTTTATCATTTTTTGTATTTTATTTTATTTACTGCACATTTTAACTTTACAGTAATAAATTAAATAGAATATTTTAATTGGATTAGTAAACCAAAAACTCAGTAATACACAGATTGTATAAATTTTATGTATTTAGAAACTGGACATTTTGTGGTTTTGTAAATGGTTTTAAGTATTCACATTAATTGTGACATCATTACAACTCTGTTTTTATAGGCCACAGCCTAATTGCTAATTATTTAAAAGTGTTGGGTTTGAGAAAACATTTATCTGAGAAAGTTGTTGGACGAAAACGTAAAATTGAATCTGTCAGCGTTAATGCTTATTTGTGCGTGTCATTAAAAATCTGTTGAGTTTTACAACCGGTGGGACCATTGTGCTTTCATTTCTGTTATTTATTTTTGAAATGTTTGTGAATAGGTTGTATTAAGTACTTAGGTTCATAGGATGATACTAGGCTTTTGGTCCAGAGGCCCTTATAAGCCTAGCCAAGAATTGTGCCTATGTTCCCTCAAAGTTAGCACCTGTTTCTCCTGTACAGGAGGGACACAGGTGGGATCCCAGTGGTGTATTTTCTGTTTTCCATCCAGTTGTCCAGGTTCCTATTAAATAGGGCTAGAGAGGTACTCTGCTTGACATGGAGAGGGAGTCTATTCTACAGATGGGGGAGTCTTTCGGACACAAATCTATCATGCCGTCAAGTTCTATTAATGTCACAGACCAGGTTAAGGCCTTGCATATGGGTTGCATGAGTGGAGTTTGACTTACGGATATGCAGCAACTCCATCAAGGCTGAGTCTGAGACGGCCTTCTATGTCAGACACAGGTCATGTCTGAGAAGTCTGTACAAGACTGATTAGAGGGAGAGCACTTTTAGCCTATCTGTATAGGATAGGTGTTTTGAGACCCTGGATTTTCTTGATCAGGAACCTCTGTGGTCTCTTCAGCTGCTTGGCAAGGTACATGCAGAAGGAGGCATTGTACTCAATAATGGGTCTGATAAAGGAGGAGTGCAGGGATGTTATGACCTCCTTGTTCCTGGATGAAATACTCTTATTTATGAGGTGGGCCATGTAGAAAGCCTTCTGTACAACAGACACAACATGGTGGTCAAAAGTCAGGTTGCTATGAACCTGGGTGCCCAAGTCCCTCTCAACTGATTGCGTGCTTAGTATGTTGTTATTAATGTGATAATTAATGGGGATGCCATTTTCCCCAAAGGGGATAATGATGCATTTCTTGGCATTCAGTTTGAGGCCATGCTTCTTACACCATTCATTAGTTTGGGTAAGGCCCTCTGGAAGATGTTCACATCACTAGGGGAATTTAAGACAGTGCCCAGCTTGTAGTCATCTGCAAACTTCGTCAGCCACAGACCACTGGTTTTGGCTTGCACATCAGAAAAGTATATCCCAAACAGCACAGGCCCAAAGACCAATCCTTGGCGTACACTGCTTGTTACAGGTGTATTACTAAAGGTGGCTTCCCCTATTTTGACTGAGTGGGTTCTATCAGTGAGTTAGCTACCCATCTGATAACATACAGGCTGATGCCTAGCTGAGAGAATTTATCTATTATGCCAAGGTGGGGAATAGTGTCAAAGGCTTTGGCTAGGTCAAGGTAGGCGGTGAGCACTGTCTTCCCCTTGTCTATGGTTTTGGTGACTGTTTTGAAGAAGTTGACCAAGTTTAACAGGCATGATCTTCCTTTGACAAAACCAAACTGTGTGGGGTCAAGCGTTTAGAGTTTGCCAATGTCCTTGTTTATAAGGTCCATGATAATACGTTCCATGGCCTTGCAGATCAGGCTAGTTAGGGTGATGGGCCTATAATTGCCTGGGTCAGTGGACGCTCCACCTTTGTGTAGAGGGATGACAGTGACTGTCCTTCATTCAGCTGGGATGAAGCCAGTTCTCATGCTTTGGTTGAATAGGGTGCCTAATGGAGCTGAGAGCTCATGCCTGAGTTAATGTACGATACAGCCAGGAATGTTATTGTGTCCCATACAGATTGTAGT
Source organism: Protopterus annectens (assembly GCF_019279795.1). Taxonomy (NCBI): domain Eukaryota; kingdom Metazoa; phylum Chordata; order Ceratodontiformes; family Protopteridae; genus Protopterus; species Protopterus annectens. The sequence goes on from NC_056729.1 coordinate 1,302,659,743, forward strand.
TTTTTGCCTTTGAGAGGGAATTAAAAAACTGCTCCCTGGTGATGAGGGGAGGGGGGCAGGTGCTGGGGATGTCTTGGTTTACTAATGGGGGGGCGGGGGAAGTTTTCACTGAACCTGTCTGCCATCAAGTTGGCTATGTCTATGGCATTTGTGTATGTGGTGTTATTGACCACCAATTCAGAGCAGATTTGGGTGTTACCTCTGAGATTGTGGACATATGTGAAGAAGGCCTTGTGATTGTTCTTAGTGGATGTGGCCAATTTGAACTCAAAGTTAGCCTTAGAGGATTTCACCAGTGACCTTATTTGCCTGTTCAGACAAAGGAGAGATTGCTTCCAACTTGCCACCTGCTCCTTCTTGGTCCTGGACAGCAATTGTTTCCTTTTATTATAGAGTTTGTTTATTGCTGCTGTCCACCAGACAGGTTTACTCTTCCTTGAGGAAGATGATTTGGTCCTGTCAGTACATAATATAATACAACCACCACACCAGCCTTTTATTGACCTAGGCTTTTATTAGCATTTGATTCAAAGGATTAGAGATAATAATATATACAGACTCTTAACCTTATATAAGCAAGTGCAGCTCAACATTAACTTCTCTTCATAACATAATGTAATTTTAATGCACTCCCGTGTGATATCTGCTAAGTCGCTTAATTTAAATGAGATGTTTGCAAGTTTTACTTTTCCATTTAAGTTTCACTGGATTACAATATATGGATGAACCAGAGGGCAGAAGATTTGATGAATAGATGTGCTTACATAATGTTCTATGTACATGTTTATATACGTAATATACTGATCTAGAAGTATTTATACAAGTTGTTGACTAGTTAATAAGCTTTCAAACATAAAGTATACATTTTCACAGTTGGGGTGACACAAATTCTGTCTAGATATGAATGACTGTACCAGATTATAGGCAGACTTTGACAGTCACTCCTGATGTTTATTATAATTACTAATGTGTGTACATGACTCTTCAGGAATTTCTATACCATAAAGGGGACATCTATTATCCTTCTTTGCCTGCTTATTCTTTTGATTTTGCTACTAAAATATAAACTCTCATTGATTTAGGCTAATAGACAAAGAGTTTCTGCATTTGTTCAAAACTTGCTAGACTCCTTATATTAATTCATGTCAAAGATTTCATCAGTTCCTTATTAGACCTGAATTCACTTTACAGGAGTAGCCTTGGTGTAAAAATATTTTTTTTTCTTTGTGATTCCTGCCACTATAATACATATATACATATGCATGATTTTTAAACTCATTTTAACTTATTTTATTTTAGTAGAATTTACCTGAGATATCCTACACTTATTCTTTTTTTACAGTTGTTTAGCTATTTTTAAAGAATTAAGACTTAAACTCTTGAGGTTTAAATAGGAATTTCCAATGTCCAGTTTCATACATGTAGCCTAAGGTACTAATAGCCATTCATCTCTCCCTTTTCCTCATTGCATTTTAATTACTCTAGTGGAAACTGTTCAAACTAATTACATGTTTATAACACAAGTCTTTTTTGCTAATACATTTTAGAGCCAGTAGATATGTTTATGATTGTCTAGAAAAGCAGTTTGACTGATTTTAACTTCTCTTTCAAACTGGGAATTTTTCTGATCCCATATTTGTGCTGGGAAAAAACACTATCTGTTTTTTTTTTTTTTTTTTTAAGATGATTATCCTGTTATTTTGTTTTTACATTTAGGCCTCACTACAGTATACCTTATATTATATTTACAGTCATAGTTCTTGCAAACATGTTTCTACAAGTAAAATTTCAGAAATTTCAAATCTCCATGAAATGTTCTAAGATAATAAAATTAATCCTTACTGACTATTTGATAAATTACTATTATAATTCACCATGTCTTTATCTTTAGCTTCACTTAATATTAATGGCATTAATAATCCAAAGAAAAGGTCAAATATTTTAAGATATCTAAAATTGAACAAAAGCCACAGATATTATTCTTATAGGAAACCCACTTTAAAAACACAAAGAAAGATGTTTGGAAATCTAACACTTAGGTTCTATATTACAATATCAAAATGTAGTAATATTGAACACCTAAAGATCAACTAATATTCATCGAAGCGCATTTCTGCGAATCAATGAAAACCTACAGGGCAAACAAACACTTGCCCCACAATATAATGAAATGAACTAAACCTAAAACAAACCCACCCATGAGGGGGATACACCCCTCACATCCCCCTAACTAAATATACCAACATTGAGATCGCACTACAGTGGAGTAAAGGGCAACATTGTGTAGTTGGCCAGCTACATCTTTGCCCTGTAAGTATTCATCGATTCATGCAAATGTGTTTCGATGAATACTGGTCGATCATTAGGTGTTCGATATTACAACGGTTCGATGTCGTGATACAGACCCTAACACTTATACAATACTAGCTCATGCCTCATTTAAGTCTAAAAGGAGAAGAGTGATGATCTCATGTAAGAATAATGTTATTTGCTCTCAAATATTATATAAATATGAAGACCCTGAGGGACTGTTAGCCATCATCAGCCTAACATTTAACTATAGAATTTGGACACTTGCTGATCACAATTGGTTTCCAGGACTGGGTACATCAGCTGCTAAACATCATCTTGATTTTATTGCTAGTATATTAAAAGGGAATCTCATTCTTGGGGGTGATTTTAATTACTTATTAGATAGTTCTGACACCACAAGCAGCTATCCACTTAGACTTACATCCGCTGCTAAAATTCTTAAGAAGTGGATACATTTTCACAATCGATATGATACATACAACTCTAAAAGTAACAAAACACTGTTATACGCACACTGACCACAGGCTCAAAACTGAAACCAGTATAGACAGAGTCCTTGTCTTCAATGACTTAAAATTAAAGCTTACATCATTTAGTATTCCTCCTTGCCATTTATCAGACCATGATTGTCTTTTGTTAGATGTACTAGCAGATTTTCACTAGCTGAAATGCTATAACGAAAATACCTGTTTATATTACCAAACTAAAAGATTTCAAACTATGGTTATTATCAGAAATAAAATTCTTTTTTAGAGGCAAACAATAACTCTGAAACAAAGATAATCATTGTTTCTGATGCTCTAAAGGCATATATCTACAGCAGAACTATAGTATGGTACAAAAATAAACTACAGGAATGGAAATCAGAATTATAGAATCTACAATCTCAGATAGCCACTCTTAGATCTAGATCGTCACAATTAACCCCAAATGACAAAAAAGAAATAGATGCTTTAAACAAAAAAATATCTATATATATTGATAAATAAAACAAACTTAGTATTAGAAAAAATTAAATTACATTTTTATGTTCTTACCCCTAAACACATGCACAATTTGTCACTAAGAGCCAAATTACATTCTAAAGCAAACAATATCTTAAAAGTATTTAATGAAGGTACTAATAAATTTGTTTCTGATATTGGAGGTATATTAGATGCTTTTCGATATCATTTTACCAAACATTATAATTCTGATAATATAAACAGAAATGTAACTGTCGAAGAATTAACGACTCTGAATTTAAAGGCCATCCCAGAATATCTTAGTATAAATATTGAGAAGTGAGTAACTCTAAGTGAAATCAAAAATAAAATTAAAAACCTTAACTCTAACAAAGCTCCTGGTATAGATGGCATTATAGCAGAGATTTATAAAAGTTTCCCACATTTCATTATATCTTTACTTCATAATACCCTGACTGAAGTACAATCTAATAATTCAATCCCGTCCTCTTCGAGATACTCCTTGATTACTTCACTTCATAAATCTGACAAAGATCCACAGCTATGTAAATCATATAGACCAATATCTTTATTAAATAATCACTACAAAATCTGTATGCCTATATTTGTGGACAGAATAAAGACTCCACTTTCACAACTAATTCATAATGATAAAACCAGGTTTATACATAAAAGGCACACTCATGATAATATTAAAAGAATATTAACATTAATAGAATTTTCAAACAGAGAAAATGAGGAACCTTTGTTGGTAAGTCTAAATGTAGAAAAAGCCTTTGACTGAGTAAATTAGGATTTTCTGTTCAAACCATTAAAAGCATTTTTGTTTCCATTATCATTGATCTCCATGATAAGGGCTATTTATATAGATAATCTGGCCTATATAAAACTAGGCCAGTGGTGCAGTGTTAGCATTGTCACCTCACAGCAAGAGGTTCTCCAGTCCAATTCTCGGCTGAGGTGCCTTCTGTGTGGAGTCTGCATGTCCTCCCTGTGTTCTTGTGGGTTTCCTCTGGGTGCTCCAGTTTCCTCCCACATTACAAAAACATGCATCTGGAGTATTTTTCCCTGGGCCTCCACTGAAAATTGACTTTGTTCCAAGTTGGACTTTCCCGGTAAACAAATGTTAAATAAAAATAAATTTTACATCAAAATACATACCCATAAACAAAGGCATTAAACAAGGTTGCCTTTTATTAACTATATTATTTGCCCTTGTCATAGAAGTACTAGCATCATCAATAAGAAATAATCAAGAAATTAAAGGCATTAATATCTATAATCAACATAATTCTAAAATAGCCCTATTTGCAGATGAATTCTTCTTTCCTTATCTAAGTCAAACAAAGGGTTATCAGAACTGGTCACTAATAAATAGCTATCAAGAAATTTCAGGTCTTCACTTTAATAAACAAAAATCTAAACATTTTATTCTCAGTGATAAAAGGAAATCTCAACTATTTTGCCAAAGCATCATCGGAGAACATGTTAACACACTAAATTACCTAGGGATAGTCTTGTGTAATCATTTGGAAAAGAGGAGAGAAAAAATTATAAAAAACATAATATCCCAGGTAAATCCATATATAAACAGCTGGAACAATATGCTCTTCTTCTTTGAAGATAGTCTACAATTGTTAAAAATGACTCTCCTTCCTAAGATTTATATATTGTCTTGGCTCTGCACACCCATACTTGAAAAAAATTATATTAGACCTATAAACAAGACTTTAATATTTTATTTCATGGTACCCAAACAAAAATAGAATTGCTTATGCACATCATATTAGATCTTGGGATGGTGGTGGTTTAAGGTTTTCTGCCATAGAAACCAATATCAAAGCATTATTATTTAAAAGTGTATTAAATTGGATTGACCCAAATTATAGTTCAAACTGGAAAGATCTTCATTTAGCTATAGTACAGAAAGGAAATTCATTGTCATGTAAAATTCCTTTCAACAATCTCTCTAATAAGTTTTGTTTTTTTCTTTGTCACATTGTTCAATATAATGTGACAAAACCTACAAATGTAAACTATCTAAATAACATTATCAACACTTTTAGGAAAATAATAAACTTGAATGCAGATGTCATATCCTGGTTTGACCTAATAGCCCATTTTAAAATCACAAAAAACTTTTCAGATAAGCTTCATATCAATATCTTTAATGAATGGGAAACAAAAAAATGTATTTGCTGGAAACAATGTATCAAAGATTTAAAACATTACAGTTTCAACAACTTATTAAAGAATATAACTTATCACTGCAATATTGGTTATAATTACAAAGTATAATCACTTATTCTCAAGATTTATGTAGAATTATTCAAGTCATCATATTTAGATCAACCTCCCCTAATTGCACTTATATCCGAAACATTATTTAAAGACCATAAATTTGATAATCTTGTATCTAAATCATACAGTATATTGTTAAAGTACAGGTCTGTTTTAACAACTAAACATGGAACACAATGACTAAAGGTCTTCCATATAATCTCACTTAGACAAAAAAAACTTAAATTACTATCTTCAGTAAAACTCATTTCCTGGGGTCAATATTGGAATGCATTTACCTGGAAGTTTATACACAGAGCATTTTGAACTCCTGATGAAATTGCCAAATTTAAAAAATCTAATAACATCATCTGCTGTAGATACCCAACACCGTGCAATATTTTTTGTGACTGTTCTAATCTAAGGCAATTTTGGAGAGACATTGATGGATTTCTTTCACCTTTATTTACAGATAACTTCTCATTAACTAAAACTTTAATTTTGTTTAATGTTGATTAAGCTTTTTCTATGAACAAATCAAATGCATACCTCTTATGGACAATTTTAGCAATAGCCAACAAATGGATCACAAGGAAATGGGCCTCTATTACCTTTCAAAGTTTTGATGAATTTCTGTCTTTATTAGAAGAAATGATAAACAAAGAAGTCAGAACTAAAGAACCTAGAATGTGTCTGAAGAGTTTTTACTAGCAATCCATGGAAAAACGTTTCAATCCTTATTGAGACCTTCTGAACAGACTCTTAAACCTATTTAACTGAGTACAACAAACTTCTAGCCGTAGAGATTGATAACAATCTGAGAATTGATATTCATATCTCCCAGACCACTAAGAAAGCCCACAAAAACTAGGTACCCTCTATAGAAATAGAGAATTCCTTTCCAAACAAACAAAAGCAGCCATATCCCACACTCACCTTATCTCTACCCTCCTCTATGCCTTACCCATTCTTACCAACCTTAGAAAGGCAGACTTAGCAAAGCTTGACTCCTGCCATAACAAAATAGGCAGATTCACCTCAGAATCCCCATGTATATCTCATCACTGCTCATCCTTAAGGCAGCTCATCTGGATAGAACTCCCCCAACTCTTACACTACAATCAACTTTCTCTAGCCCATAACATTCTTTATTAACCAGAAAAACCCCTGCAGTTCAAAATCCACTTCACCCCCACTCTAATAACAGGACTCTTTGCTCCAGTAACACATTTATTATCAAAGTAACTAAATCTAATAATACAGCAGGGGACTCCCTCTTCTCTAATTACATGTCTAAAATCTGGAATGCTCTACCAAGTGATATACCTACAACCCCTTCCATCACACACTTTTAAAAAATTACTAAAAACCCATCTCAGTAACAATTGGCTATGCCCCTGTACTACACTAGGTTAGACCTTCCTCCACATTAGACCCCCTCCACTATAATCAACATTCCTTCTCTTACCTGACTTTTGTTACACCTCAAGTAGTGCTAATAGGTCTAGGTTCTAGGATTGTATAGTATACAGATGATATAGTAAAATGAAAATTTGTTTCTAGCTTAGTCTTAATAATCTTTATGTAGATGCGTTCTTAGACATGAGACTTTACAAATGATATGGATGTCTTCTTACACTTGAGACTCTAGTAATGATGTATTTTTTCTGTATGACTAATTTTATTATTATGTCTGTATTTGACCTGATCATATATGCTATCTGAACTATGTCTAACTGAATTTGACTGTAATTTTCTAATTACGATAAGCTAAATGCTATATATTACTTGTTTGTTTGTTATTCCTGGAGCTTTTCTCCCCGGGCCTTCATTGAAAAATGACCTGTGTCCAGTGGACCTTCCTGGTTAACAAATGTAAAATAAAAATAAAATAAATAAATAATCATCATCTGTTTGCGTCACATTTTCTTTTTCCTTTTTTTAAAATGTCTGTATTATTTATTTTTTTCAGGTCTCTGTAAATAATGTAAATAGTTGATATAGTTTTTTCATGTTGTAAAATCTTGATTTTTCATTTATGGTCAATGTACTATATATATATTTTTCTCCATTCTTCTTTAATAAAAACATTGGAAAGAAAAAGACTGGACCCGGTGGTGAGAGATATAGGTACTCAGATAGATAAAAATCTGAACTCTGACCATGTGTCCATGGTGGTGAGGAAATCCTTCTATGTGGCTTAGCTTGTAAGTAAGGGCATGGTATCCAGATCTAAGAATGTCATAGAACCACTGCTCTCAGCCTTCATCAAACCAATAATCAAGTACAATGCATCTTTCCTTTGTGGTGTACCCCACCAGGTACCTGCAATAGACAGAGCTTCCTCAGAGGTTTGTCAAAAAAAAAAAAATACAGGGTATAACCAACATGTCACACATGGTCCATTTAAATGCCCTATCTCTGTATTCAGTTCCCAGCTGATTACTGAGGGGTGATCTGTGCCTGACCTACAAGGCAGTCTCTGACCCAGCCCTGAACGAAATGTTGCATATTCTCAAAACTAAATTCATGATGGTTAACTTCTTCAAGTATCTAAACGTGATCTCTGGCATGAACAGATCATGCTGAAGAGACATATATGTGTCCCAGAGATTGCCCTTCCTCTGGAAAAGGCTTCCTATTCACATGAAGCCGAACCCTTCCTTGACAATCTTCAAGTGCAATCTGGACTGACGGATGGTAAATCACACATTCAGTCCTGGGTTGGCACCCATGTCCCTTATAGACAGAGGCAGCCTGTAAAAATAGTCAAAACCCTGTTTTCTGGCCCTTGTTATCTTTGGCATAGGGTAGAATATTGGTTAAAATTTGGGTAAAATTGGCTAGGATTGTAAGGGCTCTTGAGCTGTTAGCCTAGTGCTCGCCTATGAACCTAGGAACCTATTAATGAGTGTCTGCTGTGTCAGTGTTCACATTGTCATTGACAAACTGTTTGGCATGCCCTTCATTTCAGCACTGGTGTTGTATCTGCCTACAACACCTTGGCTGCTTTTGTTATAACATACTTGTATCTTGTGTTTGTGGGTACTTGTGTAATTGAGTACTTGAGCTGTGTACAGTACTTGAATAATTATGTATTCATGTGGAGCTTTTCTTCCCAGGCCTCCACAGAAAAAGGACAGCCTGGTTAGATGGACTTTCCCAGTAAACAAATGTAAAATAAATGAAATAAATAAATAAAATAAATAGGCATTTCTTTGCACCATTAGATAATCAGTCAGCATCATCAGGATGTGATGTTTGCATTTTGCAGGGTGCTGATTGCTAATAAATGCAGGTACATCACGCATACAGTTGTTGACAGACAATAATGTTTGTAATACATATATTAGATTCTCATGTGTCGCAGGTCGTGAATGTGCTTATGACTGAGCATTATTACTATTTGTTACTATTGTATTACTTATATTGATGTGGGATCACACAAAGACCATGCTGCCTGGCTCAGATGTTTGTCATATGGCTTTCATATTTTTCCAAAATATTGTCATCTCACTTTGTCTTCATTTTAACAATGTCAATTGGTGGTTGTTCAATACTGAAAATCATGAAATCCTGTCAGACACTCAGGTGTACAGTTTACTGAAGCAGACACCATTATTAAACAGTGCAGGTCCAAGTACTAATATTATCTTGTTATTTACAATATTGTATTTAGTCAAATTACAGTTAGTGGAATGTTACATGAGGCAGTGTTGGGCATGCTTGCTTTACATATGCTTGCTATGCTTAATCCTAGCCAATAAACAACTGCTCAGATCATGTCATCATTTCCACAGGTAAGTTGTGTTATGCTTGGTATTGCATGGCCTTGATTAAACTGCTCACACTTTGTGATGGAAACAGTCTCCCTGACAAGTTCTGTTTTTGGACATGTCCATAAGTATAGATAAAGTGACATAGAGAAGGTGTTATGTACATGAGAAGACATTCACTAGCAGCAATTATGTTGCTTATAATTGTGTTTCTTGCTAATGCTTGCAGCATTTCAACTCATACTATGTTTTAAATAAGAACTTCAATGTATGCTAATACACCTTCAGTCTCATATTTTTTAAATGCAGAACCTAAATGAGGATGGGATGTTAATTAATGTATCTTAGATTGCAGCTGTGAACATCAGTTTAAGGTCAGGTATGATCCTCATGGAAATGTACAGCATGATAGATATTTTCTTTTCATTGTTATGTTTTTGACTACTGACATACATCTCATATGGTGGTAAAGTGGATTATGGTCATAACACATTATAGCATTTCATGAGGACTGTTCTCTGCCTGTTCATGGTGTCACAGTGAATATGTTATGCAGACAGGTAGTATGAGGTATGCATATGTAATTTCTGTCCTGTGTTGTAATTTATCTTGACAGAGCATGGGACCTGTGGACGACCACCAATCAGATGTTGACAATCAGTGCATTCCAGGCCATTGCTGGAGTCCTCAGATTATGACGACCATGATGATGATGAGGATGATGTGGAGGAATCTGGACCTGTATGTCCCATCATCCCTGCTACACCTGAGAGGAAATGACTCATGGAACAACAGACAGATGATTATTGGTAGCAGATCTGTGAGGTTGTGACTGCTGTGTTTCAAACAGATCAGGTATATGATGAGGAATTTTTTCCAGGATATGGCACAGGCTATTCATGGCTTCTTCTGGGAGATATCATGATAGATAATTCGTGATGTTCATCCCTGTCAAGGCACTCCCTCAGGTCCGTAAGTAAAATGCCTGTGTGCTCCAGTGATGTAATGCTGCCAATATGCTGTTTGCCATATAATTGATTGTACTCTATGTACACCATTGTGCATGCATACCATGTAGCCACCATGCTTATGTGTTACATATGCAAACATGAAATGTAGATATCTTCATGGGGTATTCAATTTCAAAGATAAACACTTTAATTCAATAAATGCAACATACTTGTTTACAAAACCAATTTTTACACACCGTCACTGCTTAAAACCACATGGTCAATTAACCATAATCAATAATAAACTGGTTTAGTGGGACAAAAGCGTCTATGTTTTAAGTTTTAAATGCTACACTATTCTTGTATTGCTTTTATTGAACTAAAGTGTTTTATCTTTCAACTTGACTTTTTTAGCCTTGTCCTTAGTACTGGGCTTTACATAAATGATTTTATATGGTTCTTAGTTAATTTTGGTTTCTGGAGCCTGCTTTTCATGAACCATTACACATTATTTCCACATTCAACTATCCATGCATGGTGGCAGCTAAACTGCAGCTACTGCCACAACAATTACCATATAAACGTGTTTTACTGAAAGAATCTCACAGAAAACACATGCTAACCATAGTCCAGCACTACCACAGTGTTATGGCTAAAATATGAGTATTGGCATATCATGTGTATGCAACAGAAGAACATGTTATTGACCATGTGTTTTGGATGACAGTTGTCAGGTTCATAAGTGATAACTAGGCTAATGGAACAAGAGCCTTTACAAGCCTAGCCAATAATAACCAGGATGTAAAAATATAGTTTTTAGTACAAAGCTAACTGCCCTTGCAAGCTATTTTAAGCTTAGCCAATTATCCCTTGTGAGGCTCAAACCCTGCACCTTGTGTTTGTAAGACAAACACCTTAGCCATTAAGCCACCTTAATTCCCCATATATGGGATGGAATAGTATCAGGGTAGTGGGTCTTTGAGTGTTCGAGGCCCAAGTCATTTTACACACTGCCTCTGTTCATAAGGGACATGGGCAGTACCCTGGGAGTGAATTCATGGTTTCCCCATCCATTTATCCAAATTCTTTTTGAAAGAATGTGAGGGACAGGCTTTGTTTTATGAAGATGGGAAGATTATTATATAGACAAGGTAGCCTTTGGAATATGAATCTGTCTCTCCAGCAAGTTTTGTTAAAGTCACAAATAAGGTTCAGGTCCATGGAACACCTAACTCTTGTATAATTTTCTTGTGAATATGTAACATTTAAAATGGTTGGATCAGAGATTGCCTTGTAGATCAGGCATAAGTTCCCCATCAACAAATCATATGAAACAGAGTAAAGTTATAGGGGTTTTAGTCAGTCTGCATAAGATGTGTCTTACACATTGTATTTTTTAGTGAGAAACTTCTGGGGACACTCCAATTTGTGTAACTGCCTGGTTAGGTTCATGCAAAAAAAAGCATTGCACTCAGTTATGGGCCAGGCGAGGGCCACGTACAATGGCACTGTGACTTCATTTGATCTTGAGTCCATGCCTTTTTCTTATAAGATGAGCCACACAGAAGGATTTGCTCTCTACTGTAGCTACCTGGAGGTCACAGTTTAGGTCGTTATCTGTCTGTGTTCCCAGGTCCCTCACCTCTGGGTCTACTTTTAGGGGTGTTCTAGCAATATTATGATTTGCAGGGATATCTGATTTACCAAACGGTATGATCACACATTTTTTAGCATTTAGTCTCAGACCATGGTTTTGGCACCAGTCATTTGTCAGTTTTAAGAAGTTTTAAGGTGAGGTTGATGGAACATTATCAGGGACATTATAAATAAAAAAAAGACAAAACTATAGCTTGCCATTTTAAAGATGAAAGCAACAGTGATTTTTCTGTGTTACAGGGTAGTGTTTTATTGCAAATATGTGTTTGGGACAATGATGAAATTTTTCTTAAAGAAAGATTGTTGTACAAGAAATCTGTTTTTATTCTTAAATATGATACTGTGGTTCCTATGAGACTGTCTGGAGAGATTAATTGGAAGTATTTTATTTGATTAATTAATTGTTTGAATAATTAGTCTTCTATTTTGTATATAAGGTAATAGATGTTTGATGTATTTTTTACTCCTTGAAGGTCTTGTACCAAGGGGCTAGAGAATTAAAGTGATTTGGGTCTGAGCCAGTGGTTTTGGTTTTGCTTTTTGTCAAGTTGTTTAGATTTGTCATTTTTAGGTAGGACTCCAACATCATTTGGAGATTCAAATGATTGCTGCCAGCTTACAGACATTGGTGAACTTGCTGAGTCAGAGACCCCCCCCCCCCCGTGGCTTTCACTTCAGAGTAGTATATACCAAACAGGAAGGGTCCCAACACTGAGCCCTATTGGACACTGCTAGTTACAGGTTTCTTCTCAGAAGTGGATTCAACTATCTGGACATTTTTTTTATTTTATTTTACATTTTGTTAACCGGGAAAGTCTGACTTGGAATGTATCCAAATTTCAGCAAAGGCCCAGGGAGAAAGTCACCAGATGTATGCCTTTGAACATGGGAGGAAACCAAAGCACCTGAAAGAAACCACATGAATGTAGGGAGGGCATGCAGACTCCACACAGAAGGCATGCCGGCCAAGAATTGAACCAGAAATCCTCTTGCTTTGAGGCAACAACCCTACTGCTGCACCACTGCGCCATCCAATATATGTTCTGTTAGTGAGCCAGTTGACTATCCATCTGATAATGTAGGGGTTTATGCCTAACTCAGTAAGTTTATGATTCTTGAGTAGCAGATTGTGTAGAAAGCTTTAGCCAGGTCTAGATAAGCCATGTGTACTGTTTTACCCTCATCCATGGCCCTGGTAACTTTCTTGAAGAAATCCACTCAACATAACAGGCAAGACTTCCTTCCAACAAAGCCAGATTGGGTCATCTCCATGATAATTCTCTGCATGGCCTTGCAGATAAGACTTGTCAACCTTATGGGTCTGTAATTCCCTGGGTCAGTTGATGGGTCCCCCTTATGCAAAAGGATGATTATTCCAGTCCTCTGACAGAAAGCCCATGCATAGTATTTGCTTAAAGAGAGTTTCTAGTGGCCCTGATAGATTCTGTTTTAAATAATTTAATAAGCATCCCGGAATGTTGTTGGGACCCATGGAGGCTGTGTTTTTGGGTTTAGTGAGTACAATAAGGGCATGTTCCCTCATAATGACCAGTAGTGGGATGGCTGTGGATATTTCTTTGGGTGTGGTATGAGGTGATGGAGGAGAAGTTTGGACTAAACTTGTCAGCCAGCAGGTTTGCTATAGTTTCAGGCCGGGTGTAAGTGTTGCCATTTATGATTAATTTGACACATTGCTGAACACTTTCTCTATGGTTACAAATATAATTAAAAAAAGCCTTATTGTTATCTTTCACCATGGATGCTTTCTTTGCCTCATAGTTTGCGTTGGCAGATTTGACTAGCTCTCTCATTTTTTTTTATTGTTTATTAATTGACATCATGCCAGAGGGATAGTGCTTAACTGTGTGAAAGTCTTTCACCCTCCTGGTATAAAACCCTTGAGTTTGCATGATGCACAAATGGGTTACCTGTGCCTTGTATAACTATAAGGATATATATTGGATGGCGCAGTGGTGCAGCGGTAGGGTTGTTGCCTCAAAGCAAGAGGATTTCTAATTCAATTCCTGGTTGGCATGCCTTTGGTGTGGAGTCTGCATGTCCTCCCTTTATTTATTTATTGACATTTGATTGACAGGAAAGTCCAAGTGGGAAGAAAGCCATTTTCAGCAGAGACCAGGGAGAAAAGCTCCAAAATTTGTTTTTTGTCTAATTTGTTTGTTTAGACATGTCTTTCTTCTCTGTTCTGTCTGTACCTTCTTGGCTTTGGAGAAGATTTTTCTTCCTTTTATTGAGTAACCTATTTATGCTAGGGATCCACCAGGGTTGGATATTTTTGCCAGTAATCATAGGTCAGACAGGTACTGCCTTCACTATACAGCTATGAATATAGTTATACAGTACTTTTCTGTAGTGCTCAGAGTAGGCCTCAGTGTCATCCAGGTTTGGAAGAGCTTGAAGTTTAATAAGCTGTCACTTAGTTTGAGGTAATTGGCCTTAGCAAAGTTCTTAACAGGTTTGGAGTTTGATGAGGGATTCTAGGTTAGTTTTAATACTAAAGGAGATAATTCTTTGGTCAGATCTTATGAGGAAGGAGTTAATGCATGGGAGGGAGCAGCATCACTCCATGTTTGTGAATACTAGATCTACGATATTTGTGCCTTTAGCTGGGGAGCTAACTAGTTGCTGCAGGGTGTTTGCATTGACAAAGTCCAAAAACCTCTGACCAAGTAAATTATGTGTTGTATAAATCTCTAAGTTTGTGGAAGGGTAGTTGAAGTCACCCAGAGGTGTGGTGGTAGGCTGAATGTTAAGAGATTCTTGTAGGTTTAGGTAGGAGGTGTGGTTTTCCGGACTCATGTTAGGGGATCTGTAGCTAGCAAGGATATGATAGGGGATCATACCTATTGTTAACTGGGCATAAAGCAGCTCAAGTGAGTCATGTTGTTGGACCATTATAGCAATGTAAGTGTCCCTTCTGAGCACTGAGACATCTCCTCCCTTTGTTTTATCCTGAGCTGAGTGGGATCAAAATGTATGAAAGGCATTATAGCCTTTGACAGCCAGGGTGCTTTCCTAGATTCTGAACCATGATTCCATGACTGCACATATGTATTCAACTATCCAGGATGAAGAGTGCTTCCAGGGAGTGTAGTTTTTTATTTAAACCCCTAACATTCAACGGGTAGTCATGAATGATTTTTGTTATGTTGGCGGGTTTAACAACTTGGCACAGCCTATAAAAAGCACTAATGTGATAGATACAGTTTTTGCTAGTATCTGGAAACCAAGTGGTGACACGTGCAAACCATCTCAGGCAAAGCATCACTATTTGTTGATCATTTCTCCCCAGGCTGAGAGGTATAAAATCCCCTTGTTGTCTCACCAGAAACTAAGCCAATTGCTGAAATCAATCATTTTTGCTGGTACTGTGGCATCATCATTGTTGAAGGTAGGATACTACTCAAGGACAGATCCATACTCACCTTAGACACATATTTAGAGAGGTTTACTATTAAAATGTTGAGGTGATAATGTATGCATATGAGCAATTCGAACTACAGATATTCAAATGTTTCATATGTGTACATTCTTTTTTTTTTTTAAAACAAATTTATTGTTTTAACATATAAGAGAAATATCATAACAATTTTATACAAATAATTAAAAATAGGTATTATTATAATATTCAACAAAACAACTAAAGTATTTACAAAGACATCCACTACAATCAGATCAATTAATTAAACTAAAATACTGTGCTATTGAAATTAGAATTTTTTTAACAAATTTTGTAAATTATCCCATACAATAAAATGTGATATTTTTCTAGTTGTTCTCATTCTAATTGTGCTTATTTCCATATGACACATTATATTCATAACATTTTTAAATTCATTGAACGAAGGAGGTGTATCTGAAATCCAATTTCTAGTTATTATTTTCCTAGCCACTGCTAGGATAGACCATAACAAGGGAAGCTTAATCTTTTAACACATTGAGGTACAGGTGTGTTGAATAATATAAGAGACTTAGAAATAATGAAATTATCTGTAAAAGAGCCTGAAAAAATTCATTAATTGACTTCCAGTATTCTTTCAACTTCATACAGTCATAAAACATATGAGCCCAGTCAGCATTAATTTCTACATTACATCTCTTACATAGATTATCTTTATTATTAATTTTATTCATCATCAAAGGTGCTCTATGTAAAAATGTCCATGTATAAAGTCTCCAGACAATGGAAGATGTAGTTCTATAAACAGATTCCAATATATATTGTTTATCTTGTTGAGTTGGTGGGTCCCCATTAATAGAGGTGAAATAATTCCAGTATGAATCTACATTGTAAAAAGTTTCTTGTCTGATAATTTTATGTATATATGAAAGTTTACCTTTATCAGAAACTTTATGCTGTAAATTTATTATCAAGTAATCAATCAGTTTTGGAATAGATTCTTTAACTGTTATAGACATTAGATCTATTCTATCAATGAGATGTTGTCTAAAGATCTGAACATCTAACCAGCAAGTTTCTCTTAGATCAAATTCTTGTTTTAAGAAATCTAGATTTTAACTTTATTATCAGATATCAGCTGATACCAGTACTTTAGATTATTATCTATAGCTAAATGAGCTCCTTCAGAAGTAGATGACATAAGCATACCCTGAGTATAAATTATAGGAATACAATAAAATTCCATTCCATATACTTAGGGTGCATGAATATAAAGTTACGATAACTAATAATAATATTTAATGGGTAACAGACCATATGTTTAGGTGTAATAGGTGAAGTACAAAATTCCTTTAGCAACCACAACATGGAGTTATTTATAATCATATTTTTATGTGTTAAGGAGATTTTCATGAAGTGCATATTAATTAGCTCCCAATAATCTTTCCATTTTGCGACATATGACCGATCTATTAATAAAGTAATAACTTTTATAATAGAAGAGATAATATATAAATTAAAGTCTGGAAAAGAAATACCCCCTTGAGACCAGCTATTAGTATGTTTCTTTAATGCAATCCTAGGTCTATTAGGTGCCCATAAGAAATTTAACATTAGTGTATTCAGTTTCTTGATAGTTATTTTTGTAGGTGAAAGTATTATTGATTGTATTAAGTATAAAATCTTGGGGAATATTATCATTTTAATAATTGTAAGTCTCTCCTCCATAGTAAAAACATATTATTCCAGGTATTAAAAGATTTTGTATATTAAGAAAACAGGTATTATAGTTATTATATATAATAGATTTAATATCTTTAGATAGTATTATACCTAAATAAGTTATCTGACCTGAGTTGTGTACATATTTAGTAAAATCACTAATGAGAGTATTTTTTCCTGTATATATAGGTAGTATTTTAGTTTTTTCTTCATTGAATATTAAACCAGAAATACTTTTAAAATTCATCATTTTATCAAATAAAGACTGCATAGAAGAATTAGATCCTGCTGATGTAATTAGAACATCATCTGCAAAAAGTTGAATTTTTGATGTTGTATTTTCTTCTATTTCAAAACCCTCTATGTCAGTACTGTTTCTAATCAAATTAGCCCAAGGCTCCATTACTAAAGTGAATAATAGTGGAGAAAGTGGACATCCTTGCTTTGTACCTTTAAGAATGGGTATTTTTGTGAAACATATGTTCCTACCTTAATATAAGCCAGCGTTCCTTTGTATAAATGCTCAATTAAATTTACAAATGCATCAGAGAAATTTGTGCACTTCAGTAAGGTAAACAGATAGTCCCAACTTAC
>NC_056729.1:1302682416-1302694916 GCF_019279795.1 Protopterus annectens
TCCAAAATATTTGTGGCTTTCTGGAAATGCAGGAACTATATTCAAAAGATTAATAATGAACTAAAATGATGAGAGAGAAAAAACATATAACAGATCATTTGTTTTTAGTCTCTCCTTCCTCTCTGAACTCTTCCAGGAAGCTTCAGTTGCCAATCTCTTTAATGAAGAACTAGCCCATTCCATTTCTTCTATTTTATCCAACATCCTTTTTCTTTGACAAACAGTAAAGCAGAGTCTAAATCATCAAGACCTTAGGACCATCAGGAAGGAAGATTTTAAGCTTGGCAGGAAACAGAAGGTATGTTTTAAACTGTGCTTTTTAAGCTCCCTTATTAGTGGCAGAAAAACTTTTCTTTTAGCAGTTACCATGGAAGAATAGTCATTGTCAAAACGCACAGTTGTCTCATTAAACTTAACAGGAGCTTTAGCCCAAGCAGATTTAAGAACCATCTCTTTATCAAAGATGATAGAAATCTAACTATAACTGATCTAGGATAGTTTTTGTTAGAGTTAGTATTAGCTATAGATCTATGTGCTCTTTCGATACCAAAAGAGAATGCTTCTGGTAAATCTAAAGTTTTAGGGAGCCATGTTGTTAAAAAGAAGTAATATTGTTACCTTCAATATTTTCTGGCAGTCCAAAAATCCTAATGTTATTGCGCCTAGATCTATTTTCCAGGTCATCCAGCTTTGTTTGTAAATGTGTATTTTGTTTCAGCAGAAACTCAATGTTGATTTCCTGTTCTTGTATTTTATTTTCCATGTCATTCACAGCTTCTTCTATGCCTGTCATCTGGATCTTCTGTTGTTGCAGGTCCATATGTAACAAGTCTATTTGTTTTGTAGTTTTTCTATGAAAGTGTCTATTTTAGTATCCATTTTATCCATCTTAGCAGTAAGTTGCTGGACTATAATTATCAGAGACTGAAGTTCTTTCTTGATGCTGGAGTCTTGAGAATTTGTCTTACTGGAACTCATTTCAGACTGATAAACTGACAGGAAAATTTCCAAAGTAATTTCTGACAGGAATATTATTAAGATTTCCTTTCTTTTTTAGATATAGTTCAAGAACTATATAAAACAAACATATTTAGAAAGAAAATTACTTCAAGAATTAATTTTTTAAGTAATTAATTCCTGTCAATGTAATGAAATTGATGGAGCTGAAGAAATCTGCTGCTATCTGTGTTCATCCTTGGCCACGCCCCATATGTGTACATTCTCAATGTTCAAACATTTATATTAGAGAATATCTTGTGCATTCGCTAATATAAATTCGAGGAGCTGTACAGAGATTGTGGTATAATGCGGTTAGGGAAATTCATCCCTTTCCTCACTGTAGTGTGATCTTTGAGTTGGAATATATAGTTAGCAGGGGGTGTGAGGGGGGGGGGTGCAAGGGGGCTTTCCCCTGCATAAAACAGGATATTACTTACAGGAGTATGGGACTTCACGGCAAGGATGGCATATTCAGTAATTGCCGTAAAATGTTGAATTTGACATTTTCGACAATTGCTGACTATTTCCGACATTTTGGACATCCTAAAATATATATTTTTGGATTTTTTAAAATTTTTAGTTAATAATGTTTTTTTTATTTTCAAAATTTTAATAGTAAACCATTTAGAGATCATCATGTCTCTCTGTGTGCAGCGGTTAGCTTTGTTGCCTCACAGCAAGAGGTTCTCCTGTTCAGTTCTCGGCTGGAGCGCCTTCTGTGTGGAGTCTGCATGTCCCCCGATGGTTGAGTGATGCTAAAGACATGCAGGTAGGTATGAGCGTGAATGGGCATGCCTTCTTTGAAGGTTGGGCATCAGGCTGGCAACTTGGCACTGTAAAAATCCACTGCCAATCATGAGCAGACCGGAGTTCTGCTGTGGCGACCCCTAACCGGGAAAAGCCAAAAGACATCATGTCTCACTTCATATAGTTCAATGAGATATGTCTGTGCTCATTTACGCCCACATTGACTATGATCGTATCATACTAGTACTTTTGGTTTAAAGACAGACAGCTCACTGTGATCTTCTCCATGTTTAGCCTGGTAGGGGGGCATCAGTATATGGAGGTTTGGGTAGATTACAAGAGAGTTTGTTTGTGTCTTTTCCTGGTTAGGGGTCACCACAGTGGAACTCCAGTCCGCTAATGATTGGCAGTTGATTTTTACATACCGGCTTGCCAGGCCTGGCACACAACCTTCAACAAAGGTATGCCCATTCATGCATGTCTCCACGCAGAAGACGCTCTAGCTGAGAATCGAACCGGACAGTGTCTTACTGTGAAGCGACAACGCTACCGCAGCACCACCACCGTAGATTACAAGAGAGTATGTGGGTCTATTTGCTTGTTTCTCAGTGTTGGTAATGAGTGTGTTTTAGGTATAGCACTGACAACCTGTTTTTTGTTTTTCATGTGTATGTATGTGAAAGTTTTGCCTTCAATGGCATTGTGTATCTAAATCTCTTACACACTCTTTGTCTGTTCTAAAATTAAATGGTTCTCAGTGAACATGAGGCAGTTGCTACACTGCCTCATGATGCCCATATCCAGCAGGCCATCAGGGAAGCACCTATCCATGATATCAGATTCTTAGTAGATGGGAAGGAGTAGGGGAGAGTCACCTAAAGGTCTACGTGAGAGTGTTTAGTAGTATACTATTAGATGACCTGCAGTGTTGCTTCCCTCTATGCATACTAGCAGCTCTTTGACCAGCTATGAACAGTGGGAGATTATGGAAAGCATTTCCTATAGAGAATTTTAAACTGCAGAGGCTTGCTTATACACAAGGCACAGGTAACCCATTTGTGCATCATGCAAACTCAAGGGTTTTATACCAGGAGGGTGAAAGAATTTCACACAGTTAAGCACTATCCATCTGGCATGATGTCATGTTGTTTGCCATGTGTTGACAATGCTGATGCCATGTTGTGGGCAGTCCTCCTTTTCTGACTGCATCAAACATCAATTTAGCATTCTTGTATACACAGAGGGAAAGATAATTTATTCAGTAACAATACAGTATGCCGTGTTTAATCTGTGTTACCTTTTCACATCCATTCCTTACTCATATAAGTTCACACCTTCTGGCAATAGTTGTACATATTTACTGATGATTATACATGTCTGCATTTAGTCCGATCCATACTGAAACACCATTGTACCTTTGACATGTGATCATTCACTAACTTATAGCTGATGATGCTCACAGTAGTGTCCTCTGCTCAGAAATGAGCAGGGTATGTAACAATTACCTGCAATTGTTTATTCCAAACTGATTGTGTATGTGATTATAATTCTTAGCTTGCTTAAATGATTGCACATTACTGGGTATGTGTTCATAGGATCATAGGTTCATAAGTTGGTACTAGGCTATTGGCCCTAGGGCCTATACAAGCCTAGCCATAACAGTTTGCTAGCTATTTTTTCCAAGGAATTTTACTTCCCTGGTTTCATGTCTAACAGGGTGATTGACGTGATCCCCGGGGTGAATTTCCTATCTCCCATCCAGTCAACAAGGCTCCTTTTGAAGAGGGCCAAAGAGGTGCTCTGCTTGACATGTATGGGCAGTCTATTCCAGAGAATGGGGAGTCTCTGGGACAGGAACATTCTCTCCAGCATGTTTTGTTCATTGTGATGACCATGTTTAGATCCCTGGAGCACATGGCTCTGAGGGATTGGGTTTTCTTTAAGTGTAGCATGACCAACAGCTCTGGGTTTGACATGGCCTTGTATGTTAAGCAGAGATCACCTCTGAGTAGATGATATGCAACAGAGTATAGCTGGAGTTTTTTTAAATGGTCAGCATAGGGCATCTGCTTTAGGCCTGTGATTTCTTTAGTGAGGTATTTCTGCGGTCTTTCCAACTGTTGCAGATGTCTTGTGAGGTACATACCAAATGGGGCATTGTATTCTATAATGGGTCTAATGAGAAATGAGTACAGTGGGACAATGACCTCCTTTTTCCTGGATGAAAAGCCCTTAGTAATGAGATGGGCCACATAGAAGGATTTCCTGACTGTTGTGGCAATGTGGTTATCGAAGGTGAAACCACTGTCCACCTGTGTCCCTATGTCCCTTATCACACTTTCAGTGTTTAATGTACTGCCACTTATCTGGTGATTCATGTGTACATGGTTTTTCCCAAAGGGTATAACTATACATTTCTTGGCATTGAATTTGAGCCCATGGCTCTGGGACCAAGCATCTGTCTCTGTAAGGCCCTTTTGTAGGATATCCACATAATTTTGGGATTCAGTAATGGCTCCCAGTTTGCAGTCATCTGAGAACTTTGTTAGCCAGAGTCCCTTGGTGTTGGCCTGTACTTCGGATAAGTAGATGCCAAAAAGGAGCAGTCCCAGGACTGACCTCTGAGGTACTCCACTTGTCACTTGTCTGGAGCTGGATTTGGAGTCGGCTACTTTTACAGTTTTTGTTCTGTCAGTAAGCCAGTTTGCGAACCATCGAGTGATGTAGGGATTAATGCCCAGCTTAGTAAGTTTGTCTATGATTCCAGAGTGGGGGATTGTGTCAAAGGCCTTGGCGAGGTCCTGATAGGCTGTGTGGACCGTCTTAACCTCGTCCACTGCTCTGGAGTCTGATTCGAAGAAGTCCATCAGGTTGAGCAGACAAGATCGTCCCTTCACGAAACCAAACTGGGCGGGTTCCAGTGTTTGAAGGTTGCCAATGTCTTTGTTTATATGTTCCAAAATAAATACATTCCATGGCTTTGCAGATCAGGCTCATTAGGCTGATGGGATGATAGTTCCCAGGGTCCAAGGTGGACTCCCCTTGTGGAGTGGGATAACTGTAGCTGTGCGCCACTCATTGGGCATGAAGCCTGAGGTGAGGCTGTGATTAAACATGACACTTAGGTGAGGTGCCAGTTCATTTTGTAGTTCATGTAGTACACAGCTCAGGTTATCATCTGGTCTCATGTATGCTGTATTCTTAGCTTTGGAGAGTGCGTTTTTTACCTGCATGGCCATGATTACTGGCATTTTGGCAATCTTTTGGTATTGAGATGGGCCCTTTAGGGGGTGAGGGGGTGAAATTGGCACTGAATTGATCTATTAGGATATTGGCAATATACTTTGGGATCAGTATATTTAGTGCCATTCTGTTGTAGCTCAAAGCATATCTGAGTATTGCCATTTAGATTCTTGACATAACTATAGAATGCCTCATGGTTGTCCTTAGAATCTTTGGCAATTTTATTTTCATAACTAGCTTTGGAGGATTTTATGAGAGATCTCAGATTCTTAATGAGGCTGGTAAGGGAGTTTTTTGTATCCCGGGATTTTCCTTTCTTCTGTAACAGTTTCTTCGTTCTGTTGTATAACTTGTTTATGGCAGGGAACCACCATTTTTGCTTCCTTTTTTTGGAAGAGACCGTCTTGGTTCTATTTGGAATGGTACGATTTATGCACAAGTGGATATGCTCGTACTGTGCCTTAGTGTAGGATTTGACAGTTGAACTTTCAGTTCCCGTCTGCATGGGTGTCGTGAAGTTTGTCACTTCTGACTTGAGTAGCATGAAGTTGGCTTTGGAGAAGTTTTTTATGGAGGTTTCCCTACTGGGGGTTGGAGGTGGGATGTGGATGTCAAGGGTGATTAGCTTATGGTCAAACCTGACCAACGTGGGGGTGACCGCTTGTGTGGAGCATCGATCTCCCATGTTGGTAATGGCCAGGTCAAAGATATTTGAGCCCCTGGTGGGACTATGGATTAGTGGATTCAGGGCACTGGAATTTAAGAATTGCAAGGACCATTGGTCAAAGTTGTTGGTACCCGAGTAGTTTTCCCAATTAATGGCAGGGTAGTTGAAATCGCCCAGTGTTAGGGTGTTAGTTTGTATCTTAATATTTTCCAGTATGTTTAGCAGGGTGTAGTGAGAATCTTGGCACATGGTGGGGGATCTGCAGCAAGCTACAATTTGGATTGCAGTCTTACCTGATGTTAGTTGCACCTGTAATATTTCAGATGCATTGTGGTGGGAAACTAGCCTGGAGGTGTAAATATCCTTGGTGAATATGTACACCCCATCGCCTTTAGTGTTTCAGTCCTGGTTTGATGGCCGAAAAGTGTGGTAAGAGTTGTAGCCTGGTATTGCAAGGATGCTCTCTGGAGCCTTGAACCAGGTCTCGGTTACTGCACAGATATTGATGTTCTCCATTTTTAGGAGTGCCTCGAGAGAGTGCATTTTGAGGTTTAGACTTCTAGCACTGAGTAGCATAACATTCAGATTTAGCATGTTTTTATCTTTTACGGTGGTAGATTTGTCATTTGAGCCTTGCCTAAAAAAGGCACTATGGGGGATGGCAAGAGCCTTATCCAGTAACCTGAATCCCAGGGGAGATAGGTGCAGACCATCTCTGGCAAAGCATCGTGGTTTGTCGATCATGTCATCCCAGGCAGACAGATACTGCATCCCCTTTGAATGACACCAGAAACTTAGCCAATTGTTGAAGTCAGTCATTTTGTCTTTATACTGTGGTATCATTCTGGGAGAAGGCAGGATGTTACTCAGGGCTAGGGACATACCTGCCTCGGCCACGTGATCCAAAAGCTCTTCCATGTCTCTTTTCCTGTAGTCCATGGAGGTACATCTCAAGTCATTCACACCAACATGGATAATGACAGAGTCATATTTGTACTTGTTGTGGAGTGACATGAGTGCATGCTTTATGTGGCGGATCCTGGCTCCTGACAGGCAGCTGACGGTAATTTTCTCCTTGTCCAGCCTGGTGAGTGGGACATCAGTGTGCCTGACTAAGGAGTCACCTATGACTATGTTGTTGGGTACGTTGTCTTGCCTTATGGGCTGTTGTTGGGTGGCACACTGGTGTTTTGACCTATGTGTTACTTTGGGTGTGATTAGTGTTTGTTTGCGTATCAGCTTCGGAGGTCCTTGTTGCTTGGGTAGGTTAATGTTAAGGGCCTCTGCATAGTGTTCCTATGGTAGGTGTTGTTGATGTGGGTTTTGAAGGTCTATGTGTTGCTTGAGGTATAGTGCAGATGTTAATCTTCTCCTCTAGACGTCTAGCACAATCTTGGCCGGATAGAGCTATGCTTCTAGTTTGGATATGTAAGTGCATCTCTCGCAGGTTGTAGTGTTGGTTGGTAGGAGGAGAGGGTTGTCTGTGTACATGAGGCAATTGCTGCATTGCCCCAGTATGCCCAGGTTCACCAGGTGGACTGGAGAAATCACTGGAAGCTGACCCTTGGACATGCCTGGTTCAGTGTTTCTTTTGTAGAGTACAAGAGCTGTTTTCCCTTACCTTGGCAAGGTACTGTGCAATTATAGGTTGTTTAGTGCCTACAATTCATAGGTTCATTGGTGTGTACTATGCTAAAGGCTCTGGAGCCTTTACAAGCCTAGCCCATAGAAGTGCCTTGGCGTCATGCCGCCCAACGTTAGTTCCTAGTGCCTCTATTAAGTAGAGCCACTGGAGTGATTCCCAGAGTGAACTTTCTATTTCCCATCCACTCATCAAAATTTCTTTTGAAGAGGGCCAGAGAGGTGCTCTGCTTGACATATATGGGAATTCTATTCTAGAGCAAGGGCACTCTCTGGGTTATGAACCTGTCCCTCCAGTATGTTCTGCTGATTGTGGTAATGAGGTTAAGGTCTCTGGATTGTGTGGTGTG
This sequence comes from Protopterus annectens, assembly GCF_019279795.1. NCBI lineage: Eukaryota > Metazoa > Chordata > Ceratodontiformes > Protopteridae > Protopterus > Protopterus annectens. The sequence continues at coordinate 1,302,690,064 of NC_056729.1, forward strand.
GAGGGATTGGGATTTCTTTAGATGTATCATTTCTAACAGAGCTGGGTCAGACATGGCTTTGTGTAATTTATAAGTGCCAATTTTGGTTGACATCAGCAATGCAGTCTGCCCATGTGACACACCTTTGCCATTTGTTTAAATGTGGTTTGGGGTGACTTCAACAGCATCATGTGTAGTGTACTCATTCATTTGCAATGTGCAACCTTATCTCGTTGCCCTGCTTTATTGTTGCCTTCCTTGATATGGGTCCAGGTTGTCCAGCTCCCTCCCACTTTCATAGTTACGTAACATATTTTGTGGATTTATTTGCCTTTTTTGCAATTATATATTACTTTGTTTGCAAGATCAACATGTACATTATACAGATGCAGGACATATGCAAACAAGTTGTTGGCTACTGTTTGCACACATAGGCAGTAGTCTAGCCTATGACCATAACATCTCTACAGTAGTGAGGAAATCATTCTATGTTGTGCAAGTTATAAAGAAAGGTATACCATCTATGTCCAAGGAAGTCACTGTTCCACTGTATTTGGCATTCATCAGACCTATCATTGAATACAATGCTCCCTTTGTTATGTACCTAACCAGGCATATCCAACAACTGGAATGTCCACAGAAGTTCCTCAGTAAATGAATCCAGAGCATAAGTAACATGTCCTATGCAGATATCCTCAAGGCCTGTATGCCTGTATTCTGTCTCCGACAGTCTCTTGAAGGGAGATCTATGCCTAGTATACAAGGCATTGTCATATCCAAGTCTGATGGACCCACATCCGCAAAACACACAGTGCCAGAATTGCCCATTTTAAAGACTTAAACCTTGCCTGTGATATAAATAGGACTTGCTGGAGAGACAGATTTGTATCGCAGAGACTACCCTTTCCCTGGAACTGGCTCCCCATCCATGTGAAACTGAGTTCCTCCCAAATGCAATTTAAGTGTAACTTAGACAATTTAATGAGGAACAGGAACTTCATCCCTGGTTTGGGACCTATGTCTCTAATGGACACAGGCAGCCTGTAAATGGTTCATCTCCCAAGCTTCTGCTTGTAAATGTTTCACCTCTGAAGCCCTGCTTACACTTATCAAGGGTATCAGAACCTGACAAAGATTAAGACGCATGGCTAGGCTTAAAAATGCCCTTGTGATCATTAGCCAGTAAACACCTATGAACCTATGAACCAAATTATAAAAGGTTAACCTTCTGCTCGCTCTAAAGAGGGTGGTGTTGGTATCCGTGGGAGATTATGTTCTGGGGTAAATATAACCAGCTGGAGAATGGAGTTATCAACTGAGGGACCAACAATATGCAGAGAACAGGCTAGTGCCAAGTTTGTGAGAACTGAGTCTAGGATATTTACACCCCTAGTGGGGTTATGGACAATTTAATCCAAGGAATTCTTATTCACCCCATGTTGGAGGTATAAGTACTCCAGTCTATAGAGGGTTATTTGAAGCAATTGAGGATTAGAGAGTATTCTCTAATATGGATGGTTTCTAGTAATGTTAGGAATTTAACATGATCAGGTTCACAAAAACAGAAACTGTTTGCCATAATGCTTAAGGTCATTGTCTCCCATGCGCAATGTATAATGTTCAGTCTTAACCACTGGACAATCCATTTTGAGTTTACATTTTTTCTCTGTGTCCCTGTGGGGTGACTACCACCTCTGAAAAACATAATGATGGTTTCCATCTCCAGCTCACCGAAGAATGCTGTGGACAGCAGCACAGACTCTAGATGGTGCGCTATATGGGGGAAAAGTTGATTGGACCAACCACTGTGGGCAACTAGTGTGATGCACATTATCCTCAAGATAAGAGAACGATGGATCACTGTCTGAGTGTTGTAGCAGGGTTTGCCACTCAATGGTGTTAAAATATGGCTCTAGGTGATTTGGTCATAGGCATGGGCTATTTGCTGGTGATAAGGGGTTTGAAGAACTGGACTACTCTGACTTACTCCAGGGTCTCAAGGTAATGGCAGGGGGGGGGGTGTATGTCCCCTGCCATAAAGCATAGCAGCCTTGGGTCAATAAGCTACTGGCTGACCTGTATTCAGTCGCCCAGATTGGATTATGTCAGATAGCTCTTTTGAGTAAAAGCTGACCTAAAACCAAACAACCTACCAAACATCAGCTAAGAATTCCTACAGTCAGTGTAGCTTCATTGACAGGATGGAGTTTGGAAGGCAAAGTCATGATCAGAAGAATGAGTATGGACATCCTGTGTATCCAAGAGACAAGATGTAAGGGCAGTCCAACAAAGTCTACTATTCACAGTGAGGACAAGTTAAAATGGTGTGGGAATTGTGATGAGCTAGAGGCTTCAGAAGACAGTGAGGGATGTCATCAGAATTAGTGAAAGACTTATTGCAATCAGACTGCATGACAGTATTCATAATTTTAGTCTAGGGCCCTCACAGCAGAGTTATGACAGTGAGAAAAGAGTGCATTCAGACAGCAGTTTCAAGTTCTATTAGACAAAGCAAGACAATATGAACTGAAGTACGAGTGACCTGACTGCACATATCAGGACAGACAGAAAGGACATGAGGACTGCATGGGTCCACATGGGAGTGTAACAAAAATAAAGAAGAAGAGGCTATTTTACACTTCTGTCTGACAAATGGCTTAACTGTAACTAGCACATAGTTCAGCAAGAGAGACAGTCACAAGATCACATAGAAGAGTGGCCAACATACAACTCAGGTAGACTTTTTCCTATTAAGGAAAGGGCACTGGTATAGGACCAGTGTTTGCAAAGTCACCCCCAGTGAAACAGTCAGCCCACAACCCATACCATTGTTTGTCACAATCAGCTGCAAACAGTGGTCAGAGAAGGCTCTAAGGTCAACAGAGACCAGGCTGAAGACCTGGAGGTTGACTAGAGAGAAAGCACAATGGTTGAAGAAATTACTCAAGGCTCTAGCACCTCAAAAAGAAGAGGAAATAAGTGGAGTTGAAAAAGAAAGGGAGTGCCTCAAAACAGCTTATGTAAGGACAGTAGAACAGATATGTAGACAAGTCAGGTATGGAAATAAGGTACACAAGGAAAGCTGGTTGTGGAATGCAAAAGGCCAGGAAGCCATCAGAAAAGAAGAAGTACAGGAAAAAAGGGTGGGAGATAGAAAAGATGGACCTGACTTGGTATGAATACTGGTTGACAAACAAAAAGATTAAGAGAGCACTTGCAATGCCAAAGAAGAAGGCATCAGAGGCATTCTACCAGCTTCTGGAAAGTGACTCAGGAGATGTCGCAAATAAACTATATCAGGTTGCAAGGCAACAGATGACACAACACCCTGACCCTAAGTAGAAAAAGGGAAAAAGGGAGTTGATGATGATGCTCATAAAAAGGGACTTGACACAAAGTATGAGGTGAAAGTCTGAAATACCAAGTATGAGCTGGAATTCAGTTAGCTTACTTGGAGTGTCATTTGGTATCACCATGGAAAAGATGAAATCGCTGAAGTAATCAGAAGGGTCACTGTCATTTCCAGTGGACTTGAAAGTGTGATAAGCAGAGAACCCAAGCACATAGGGAGTGCTTTCTTTGTATTTGAACCATGTCTCAGTCACTATACAAACATGAACTAATTTTTGATGCAGAGATGCATCCAGGTCAGGTAGGTTGATATTTGAAAAAACAAGTAATCTCTGTGGTATCCCCGAAGTCTCAAACAACTCCCTAAACAAGTATAGTGGGTCCAAAAACAAAACATTGTGTAAAAAACTTGTGTGTGTGGAAGATTTTCAATCCATATATATCTAGTTAATCACTGTATATTAATCAGATCAGATAATGGTAGTAGAAGTAGTGAACTTAAACGCGTCCTAAATAAATAACATAATAAAAATACATCATTTGAAATATTGTACAGAATTACTAAGTATTCGACAATAATCTAAGCAGGGTAGGCAGTCTGTTTCCAGTCAAAAATCCTTTATTAAGTACACAGACAAGTGATCCAAGTAAAACAAAAATAGAGTAATATTTGGTATCTGGTATTGGTATGTAGTTTGATATTTAGACTCTTAACCACCTTGATGTTGTCTACTTTATGATTTGATTTGCTGGTTTGGCTGGGATGTTCATTAGGTGAATTCTGCCTAAAAAAAGGTAAAGTGGGGGTAGCAAGAGCTTTTTCTCAGAATGTGGAAGCCCTTGAAAGAGAGGTGTAGCCCATCCCTGGCAAAGCAAGTAGGACTGTTGATCATCTCTTTTCAGGGAGACACATTTTTGGACGTCCCTTGAATGACACCAGCTATTTAGCCAGTCGTTGAAACTAATTATCTTTTCTTTGAATCTGGGCATCCATTTTATTGAGGAGTAGGATACTACTCAAGGCCAAAGTCTCATTCTTCATGGACATATGCTTTACAAGTTCCAGCAAGTCTTTCTGTATGCCTTTTAAGGGTTTTCATGTCAGGTCATTCACTCTAGCATGGACTATGATCATGTCATAAATATACTTACTGGAGAATAGAGTTTTAAGGGGTCTTGGAATATCAACAATCCTGGCTCCCGAGAGACAGCTGACTGTAAGCCTGTCCTTGTTCATCCTGGTGAGCATGGAATTAGTTTGCCTAACAATGGGGTTACAAATTACTAGGATGCTTCTAGAAGTTGATTTAGTCATATTAGACTCAGCAATGTTTAGTTGCTTATGTCATTTTGATCAAGGTGTGCAAGTCGTAGATGCATTTGAAGGGGGATTTCATGTATGCCTACTCTTACGAGTTCCAGTAGGCTAAACAACTAATTTCTTACAATTGTCAGCTTATGACTGTTTTATGTGAATAGTATTTATTTTTATTTTATTTAACATTTGTTTACTGGGAAAATCC